>NC_056726.1:619556402-619629472 GCF_019279795.1 Protopterus annectens | reverse complement strand
ATGCTTTAGCTGAAGGTATTGACTGTAAGGAGATTCAGGATTTAGTGCATGCTTCAGACCAGGTTGGTAAGCATTCTTTGCAGTGTGGTTTTGATGCTTTACAAGCTTCTTCCAGGGTGGCTGCTACTAGTTCTGTTGTTCGCAGACATGCCTGGCTTAAAGTTCAGTCCTTGTCAGAGCATGTTAAAGCTCGAATGATGGATCCTCCTTTGCAATCTGATGTTCTTTTGGCCCTCCAGTGGAATTAGTTTTAAAAAAATGGAGGAAAAAGCTAAGTCTATGCAGACAGTTAAGGAATTTTTACAGGTTCAGCCCCTAAGTTCAATAGGAATTGGCCTGCTAAGGGATGGTCTTTTCCCTCTCGGATTTTCATTCTAGGGGCAGGCTCGAGGCGTAGAGGTAGGGCTTCCTTTCAGGGCCCTGTTACTTCTAGGTCTTTGAGTTCTTCTACCCCTTCTGCTGGGGAGGGCAGGGGTCAGTCCTTCGAAGCAGACCCAATGACCTGTGTCTTCAGCTGCCGGACTCTGCTTTGCTGGCAGCTCCTCTAGGCGGAAAACTGGGACTTTTCAAAGGAATTGGCATTTGGTTACCCAAGACAAATGGGTGTTGGACATTATAACTTCGAGGCTACAAATTTTATTTTCACACATTCCTCGCTTTCAAAGGTATGCCGGATGTGCCTCATCAGCAAAGACTGGAAGCACAGGCACAGATTTCTTCTCTGCTCCAGTTGGGAGCAATACAGGAAGTTCCTTCTGCGGAAAGGGGCACAGGGTTTTATTCCAGTCTTTTCTTAGTGCCAAAGAAGGGAAATACTTGGAGGCCCATTCTGGATTTATCCATTCTAAACACCTTTCTGGAAATTCAAGATGTTAACACTGCAACAGTTGTTGCCTATGCTGGGCAGAGATCACTGGATGGTGACTTTGGATCTCAAGGAGGCCTATCTTCACATTCTTATCAGGCCCAGTTGCAGGAAATTCCTGAGGTTTCGGACTGGGAATTTGCATTATCAGTTCTCTGCATTGCCCTTTGGCTTATCTACTGCGCCCAGGGTATTCACAAAAGTCCTGGCTCCAGTAATAGCTTTTCTCAGACTAAAAGGAATTCAGATTTATCCTTATCTGGACGATTGTTTGATACTGGCTCAAGGCAAGCACGAACTACTCGACATCTGCAGTATGTGATGACAGTTTTCAGATGCCTAGGGTATTTTGTGAACGAAATAAAGTCCAGTCTAGTACCCTCACAAGAGATGTGTTTTCTGGGTGTGAGACTGAATACAGCGACTCAGATGGCATTTCTTACCCCGGACAAACAAAGACATCTGCACCAATACTTCCTACAGCTATCAGTAATGTCCAGGCTGACTGCAAGGACAGTCCTTCAAGCCTTGGGGTTCATGGCATCTTGCATTCTAGTACTTCCCAATGCCAAACTGCATATGAGGAAGTTACAATGGTATCTCAAAAGCGTTTGGACTCAACACAGCCACGATTTGGACACTGTCATTCGGATTCTTCCTTGCATTCAGAAAGAATTTGTGTGGTGGGCTCAGGAATGTCACCTAAACATGGGACTCTCTGTGACCCAACCAGAGGCAAGTCAGATATTAACGACAGACGCCTCGGAGTCAGCCTGGGGTGCTCATTTCAAAGGAAAATGGATTCAAGACCTTTGGCCCCCGGAGTTGCTTCACTTGCATATCAATATGAAGGAGATGCTGGCAGTTCAATTTGCCTTAAAAGCATTCAAGGATCTACTTCGACCGGGACTGGTGTTGATTCGAACGGACAACACAACTGTCATGTGGTACATCAACAAGCAGGGGGGAACTCATTCTTACCCTCTTTGCAGACAAGCAATGCTGTTATGGGAAACTGCTTTGGATCTGCACATCACTCTTCGAGCACAGTTTCTGCCAGGGGTACAGAATTCATTAGCGGATGTTCTGAGCAGGCGAATGGTGGATCCCCACGAATGGAAGTTGGATCCTCAGGTGTTTCGTCAGTTGACCATGGCTTGGGGAACTCCAGACATAGATCTGTTCGCTTCTCCTCTGAATTTCCAACTACCTCTGTTTTGCACAAGGCTGTTTCATCCAAAAGCCTGGAAAATAGATGCACTATCCTTCAGTTGGAGCAACCTTCACATGTATGCCTTTCCTCCTCTGCCTCTTCTTCCAAAAGTCCTGTTGAAAGTCAGGAGGGACAAACCAGGCATGATCCTTATAGCACCGGATTGGCCTCGTCAGCATTGGTACCCTCTGTTGAGGAGCCTAATTCAGGGGGCCCCTTGGCCATTACCACGGATTCCTCACTTATTGTCTCAAGAAAACAATCATTTTCTCAATGTCAGGGTGCAATCCCTACACCTGACAGCCTGGCGCATTCAGTTTTAGAGAATGAGGGCCTTCAGCTCCCTCAACAAGTTTTGGATGTTCTTTTGGAAGCCAGGCGTCCTATTACTCGAAAAGTTTATGCTGATAAATGGAAGAGATTTTTTCTTTGGAGTTTAGCTAAAGGCTTTGATGTCACATTGCCTGATTTGAATTGTACTTTGCAATATTTGACTATGTTATTGGACAAGGGTTTGTCTTTCTCTTCTGTTAAAGTGCATGCTGCAGCTATTTCTGCTCACTATGATGGTGACCCTCCTTTATTTTCACATCCATTGCTTAAACAGTTTCTTAGAGGGGCAAAGAATATAAGACCCCCACGGAGGGCTCCTACTCCTACCTGGGATCTTAATTTTGTTTTGGAAAAGCTGACTCTGCCTCCTTTTGAACCTGCAGCTACGGCTGACTTGAAGTTGTTGTCTTGGAAGACTGCTTTTTTATTGGCTGTTACTTCTGCTAGAAGGGTATCTGAATTACAGGCTCTCATGGCAGTGGAACCTTTTCTGATTTTTCACCGGGACAGAGTTTCCTTGCGTACTAATCCTACTTTTCTGCCTAAAGTGATTTCTAATGTGGCATTGAACCAATCTATACATTTGCCTACTTTTTATGCTAACCCCCAAACTGAAGGGGAAAAAGTTTTGCATTCTTTGGATGTGCATAGGCAGTTAAGATATTATTTGTTCAGAACCAAAGAGTTCAGAAGTTCTCAACAGTTATTTGTTTTCTTTGCTGTGACTTCACGTGGAAAAGCTGTCTCGAAACAAACTATTTCCAAGTGGATTGGCCATTGTATTGCTTTTTGTTATTCTCATCATGGACAGGAGGTTCCAGTTGGGATCAGGCCTCATTCTACTAGGGCTACGGCCACATCTACTGCTTTTTTAAGAGGGGTAGCTACTAAAGACATTCTAGAGGCAGCTACCTGGAGTTCTGTACATACCTTTACAAAGCATGATCATTTGCCTCTTTATTCTAGGTCTAGGGCTGGGTTTGCCACTGCAGTCTTACAGGGCATGTCTGAAGCTCCTCCGGCTATTTAGTTGACCAACCTCCCTTTTTTTCCGTTGCTCTGGGATTCTACCCATTTGACAGGACTGCAGCAATGGGAGACAATGAACATAGTACAGTTTTGTACCTACCATAAATGTAGATGTTCGAGGATCTCCATTGCTGCAGTCCAATTTTCCCTCCCTCCTTCCCCCTTTTTCTTTTTTAGGTTGGGGTTTTGGGTGGTGTTTTTTGCATTCTGACGTCTGAGGCAAGAAAGACTGAGGTTATGGCGTCGGTCATGCGCATTTGTACTGACACTACGTCAGTCTCGGGCGCCCATGACCAACGCCAGATCTAGCTCTTTGGTATTCGGGCCGATGGTGGGCAGCGGAGTACCCATTTGTCAGGACTGCAGCAATGGAGATCCTCGAACATCTACATTTATGGTAGGTACAAAACTGTACTTTTTCTTCTCCTTTCTCCCTTCCCTCCCTTTCCCAAAACAAACACATCCCCCGCAAGCATTACACTCAAATGAGCGCACCAGAAATATCTAGGGATGTCCCATACAGAAAAACTAAGAAAAGCTAAGTAAAAACAACAACTTCTCATACTAATGACTGATCCAAAACACTGCTCTTATAAATAAATGTGGAACAAGGCTTGGGCTGAACTTGCCGTTATATTTCTCCGAGGGCTCAAAAAGCACATCACCTATTCTTTAAAACTTTATAAAAAATGAGCTTAGTTAAACTATATTATGTTATTAACTAGCCTTCATTTAAATAAACCAGCATTTACTGAATTGTGACAGACATCATATTTTTAACAGTGCTTTATCTGCTCCAACTTGCAAGTACTCAGAAACCTAACATTTAGTTGTCTTTTCCTAAAATGCATATTTTGCACAAGAAGAACTGTGTACGAGTGAATCAAAAAGCTTCAATGGTTCAGTGTCAGAGCACCCAACTGATCATTTCTAACAAAGAAAAAATAGTGTTCATTCACAGGAAATAAAAGATCTGAGCTTGAACAAAGGAATATGTCAACAAACAGAAAGACAGAGAAGTAAACTAGTCCACAAGAGAAAGGAACTTGATCAGAGCTTAAGCCAAAGACTTTAATCCTGACATCCACCCTTGTAAAAACAAGGGATTTTCCAAATTTACTGGAGCTTTTGACCAAGCAGATTTTATTACCAGTTCTTTACCTGAACAGGATAAAAATGTAACTATTACAGATCTGCGATGAACTGGAAGGAAGTGGTTTGCCAATCAGTCAGTGAGCTCTTTCAATTCCATATGAAAAACGTTCCTAAAATGTAAGTGTCTTAGGAATCCATGCTGTCAGAAAAGAAACCAAGTCTTCTCCCTCTGTCTTTTTGGTAAGCCAATAATTCTTAGTTGTTTCTTCTCTCTAAATTTTCCAAATCATCTAATTTTTCCAGTAACCAGGCATTTTGTTTTTTTTTCCATATTTCTGTTTGAGAGTAATTTTCTTTAAGTCTTTTAGCAACATCAGATAGTGCATATCCAAGATCCAAATCTTTTATTTGTAGTTGTTGAAATAAGTCCTTAAGAATATTAGTTTGTTTCAGACTATTTTCTTTAACTTTCAAAAGATTTTCCTGGAACCCATCTATTTTAATAGGTAAGTCATGAAGAGTTCACATCACTTGATGCAATTCCTTCTTAAGAAAAGAGTCTGTGTGGTTGCTATTAGAGTTGCTCATCCTTCATAATATATGAAGTAATTACCATAAATAATTTAACAGGACATTTTTTACAGAAAAAATTCCAAACTTGAGAATAAACACGTTAAAGTAGTTAAAAAACGTTTTGAGTTGAAAACATTATAATTTTATAAGTATTTCCTGCAATTTTTTTATAATTTACTGCAGAGCTCTGAAAAGAGCTGTTATCTGTGTACCATCTAGACTCTGCCTTCCATATCAGTCATTATTAAGTGAACTGTGTTAATTTATTTTATACATACTTTAGAATATGGGTTTATTTGTCTTCCCCATGTATATTATAGTTTTATTTATATATTTCACAAACTTTGGGAAATCTTTAAAATCTTTGTTGATCCCAAGCATTTTAGATAACAATGCATTCTCTTACAGAATGTACTTTCTAGCATACTGTCTATTGATCTGAATTTTTTTTATTATAGCCACATTTCTTTTTATTAGTATAGTCTAAACAATTATATCAAGCCATATGTTTCTCCCCATGATATAATTTTATTTTTATTAGCTGTCTCTGTTTTTTTTTTTTACCTTTTTACTAAAATATGACTTAACACATATACACACCTACATTAATGGAAATGAAAACAAATCATATCAACAATTGTTTCCATTTACACACATAATAACACCTCATCTTCTCTTTGTAACAATTGCCTTTCAGTCCAGCATTACACAAATCACTCAATTCCTGTCTTCCTTTAAGCAATGCTCTTCCTCCTGCACATTTGTCTACATGTATTGTTCTCATATCCCATTTCTATTTTATTTACTCCTTTGCTTTTCTTAGCATCCCTCTTCTAGCTCTTTTACCTCTTTTATAATATTCAGTACATGTAATACAGTTGGTTTAGGTTTTGATTTCCATTGTCTAGTTTTTTTTTTTCTGGAAACCAACAAGATTAAACTTAATAAGGGTTTACTATACCTATGCAATTCAGATCTTGTGTCCCAGCTCAAAAGAATAATTTTCTTAGTTGCAGCCATTTGCTCCCCCAATAATTCTATCAGAATACTATAAGGGAATTGTTTAAATATGCCAAATCATTTATGCTCCCAAAAAAAAACATGTTCCAAGCTACCTCTTTCTCCTCCATCACAACTCCAACATTTGTTATCTACCTGAGGAACAATTCTCTGACATCTGCTTGGTGTATAAAAATACCTTTGCAAACATGTTCGACCTACAATGATAAACTTTCTGAATTTTGCTTGCATACCTGGAAGCCATGCATACATCCTCCCACTGTTTCCTTGTAAATCGCTTTTCCACTCTCTCTTCCCATTCATTTCTAACCTCCTCTCACTGATTCTTATACTTATTATGCAATATTTTATCTTCTTCTTTCAGCTGTTCCCCGTTAGGGGTTGACACAGCGGATCATCTGTTTCCATTTCTTCCTGTCTCTGCATCTTGCTCTGTCACACCAACCACCTGCATGCCCTGTCTCACCACATTCATAAACCTTATCTTGGGCCTTCCTCTTTTTTTCTTACCTGGCAACTCCATCCATAGCATCCTTTCCCCAATATACCCAGGATCTCTCCTCAGTACGTCCAAACAAACACAATCTTGCCTCTCTGGCTTTGTCTCCTAACCATCCAACATGAGCAGACCCTCTAATATACTGATTCCTAATCTTGTCCATCCTTGTCACACCCAATGCAAATTTTAAGATCTTTACCTCTGCCACCTCCAGGTCTGACTCCTGTCTTTTTATCAGTGCCACTGTCCCCAAACCATATAACATAGCTGGTCTCACTACCCTCTTGTAGACCTTCCCTTTCATTCTTATCGATACCTGTCTGTGACAAATCACTCCTGGTACTCTTCTCCACCCAGTCCACCCTGCCTGTACTCTCTTCTTCACCTCTTTTCAACACTCACCATTACTCTGAACTTTTGATCCCAAGTATTTCAACTCATCCACTTTCGTCATCTCTACTCCCTGCATCCTCACCACTCCTCTATCCTCCCTCTCATTCACACGCTTATATTCTGTCTTAGTCCTGCTGACCTTCATTCCTCTCCTCTCTAGTGGATATCTCCACTTCTCCCGGGTCTCCTGAACCTGTTCCCTACTCTCACTACAGATTACAATGTAATCAGCAAACATCATAGTCCACGGGGACTCCTGTCTAATCTTGTCTATCAACCTGTCCATCACCACTGCAAATAAGAAAGGGATCAGAGCTGATCATTGATGTAAACCCACCTCCACCTTGAATGCATTCATCACTCCTACCGCAGATTTCACCATTGTCACACTACCCTCGTACATATCCTGTACCACTGTTACATACTTCTCGACCACTCCCAACTTCCACATACAATACCGTCTCTAGGCACCCTGTCATATGATTTCTCTAAGTCCACAAAGATGCAATGCAACTACTTCTGACCTTCTCTATACTTCATCAACACCCTCAGAGCAAACATCACATCGGTATTGCTCTTTCCTAGCACAAAACCATTCTGCTGCTCACTAATCATCACCTCTCTTCTTAACCCAGCTTCTACTACTCTTTCCCATAACTTCATGCTGTGACCAATCAGGTTTATCCCTCTGTAGTTACTACAGCTCTGCACATCACCCTTATTCTTAAAATTGGTACCAAAACACTTCTTCTCCACTCCTCAGGCATCCTCTCACTTTCCAAGATATAATTAAACAATCTGGTTAAAAACTCCACTGCCATCTCTCCTAAATACCACCATGCTTCCACAGCTATGTCATCTGGACCAACAGCCTTTCCATTCTTCATCCTCTTCATAGCTGTACTTACTTGCCCTTTGCTAATCCAGACAACAACTTAGATCATGCACTATTTTATATGCCCTACTAACTATCCCCTTGTTAACAGCAGCTTCTTTTCTAGATTGAATGAAAAATCTACAAAAGCAGGTATTGTCTCTTAGGACTTCCATGTCTCTTTCTCTTTCCTTGTAATATGACATCAGTCCTTGATAGGGGAGGTGGACTCTAACCTGCAATCCAAATTTCTTCTTGGCTTCATCCCACTGTATTACTGTTCCCTCGCTAGTAATTTGCTTCTGATACCTTTTTTCAGGTTTCTCCAGTAAATTCCACTCCCTCTTGCCTATTTTCTGTAGGTTTAGTTACATTCATCAGTACTGGAAAAATCTCCTTTCCTCATTCATGCACTGGCTTAGTTCTTAGAATAATTTCTGCAACTACAACTTTATGAGTATAGTATTCTGTATGGTAGTTACTATTTTCCTTATGGATCTGCATTCAAAACTCCACCCTTACCTTATTTCTAGAACTCCCCATTGCTTCATCATCATCCCTTTCCATTTTGAATTACAACCTTCTGACTGTGTTATGTATATGAGCCAAAACTGTGTAGCTCAAAAATATCCCTACAAATTAGGTAATCCTAAACCACATTGTTCTTTTGGGAGAGCAACTTATTCTACTTTGCTCTTGCCCTCTTTCCCTGCCAGATACATGCCTTCACCTCTTTATTAACTGACCACAACTTTTCCTCTGGTTGATAAAGTATATCTGACCTATATATAAATCTAAAGGAACTAAAAACATTTTTAGTGCTTGTACCTTACAATCCGTATCTATAAATAAGGGCTTCCAGTTTCTTAGTTTTTGTATTATGTTTTGTTTAGTCTCTTACCCACATGTATTTAGCTACAATAACAGAAGCCTATTTAATACTTGCTCCTAAATATTTCATCTTATCATGTCTTCAAAAATATCAGTACTTCTGAAACACAATTAGTTATTACATAATTTAAGGCTGCAGCCTTTGTTTTATCTTCATTATTTTTATATCCTGAAAAGACTTGAAACTGTATCAAAATGTTATACAACAATATGTCCTTTTCTGGAGTTATGAAGTACAAAATAATATCAGTCACAAACAAAGCTAACTTTTCTTGATTACCATACCAATTGAATACTTTAATTTCTGAACCCCTTACTTTCTATGCCAATGGCTTTAAATATAAAGCATATAACAAAGGGGAAAGATGATAACCCTGCCTGGTTCCTCTTTTCATGCAAAACTTATCGGAGAAGAACCCTTCCACTTTAATTCTTGCCTCAGATCCTCTGAGTTAACCATATTATTGTATCAGGGAATCCAAATTCTTCCATTGCGCTAGTCATAAAATTTCTGCTGGATCATCATTGTTCTATTAATTTTGTCAAATGTTTGCCTCCTATCCAAAAAAAAAAATAAATAACACAACAATCAATATCTATCAGTCTTGGCAATACCTTTGGCATTTGTTTAACTAGTACAAATCTAAACACTTAATAATCATGGTTTAAAATTGAAATGGCTCTATATGAGGCTGGGTCTGATGCGTTTTTACTCTCTTCAGGTAATGCAGCCAATACTGTTTTCACCCAAGATGCTGGTGATCCCTCTCCTTTTAACTATTAGTTTTTAAGCTTCATCCTTCTCTAATATTGGAATAATGAAGTCTTTCATAAATATATCCATATGTGCTCTTTCTTGGTTTTCACATTCTACTGCTTTATATAAGTTTTCATAAAATTTCTGAAATACCTCTAATAAATGTTATGATCTCTGCTATTTTTTGTGTCATTGGCTACCTAACTTTGGTGACAATCTTTTCCACTTTTTGTTGCTTAAGTCATGGGACAAAGAGCTTTTGTACTCTGGAGTGGTTATCAAAAATAGTTGCTTAACAGCAATCTTTCTAAACTCATGCATATTATCCAAATAATCCCCTATTTTCTGTTTACCATTCTACAGTTGCTCCTCTTCTTGTTCTGCAAGATTCCCTTTTTTTTTGCAATACTTTAATGTTTGTCAACCCCTCAAAATAGGTTCTATTCATTCTTAACCATGCCTCTTTCACTTTTATGTTTACTAATTTTTAAATTCCATTTTCATTTTATTCCACTCGCTAGGTATTCCTTCTGAAGAAATTTTTATCTTACCTAATAACTCTGAAATAATTTCCACTACCATGCCTTAAATTCCTCTCTTCAGCATGTCAGTGGGAAAGCACCAGTGTCTCATTTTTATTTTACTATCCAGAATTTTATCTTATTTTTTATTGGTGAATGACCTGAAATGGTTACGGGATGTGTGTCAAAGCTTTCAATTAAATGCTCATGTTCCTGTGAAATATAACTTCTGCCTAGTCTAGCCCAGTTATTGTATCTTGGGGAGTTCATAGGTAGGTACTAGGCTATTGGCCTAGGGCCTATATAAGCCTAGCCAAATGGTACCCTGGCTTTTCCCACCCAAGAAAATTATTTTCCTGTGCCCTTGTCAAGCAGAGCCACAGAAGTGATCCCCGGTGTGAATTTCCTATTTCCTATCCAATCATAAAGATTTTTCATGAAGAGTTCTAATGAGGAGCTTTGTTTGATATAGATAGGTAGTTTGTTCCAGAGTATGGGAAGTCTCTGGGACAGGAATCTATCCCTCCAGCATGTTCTGTTTATTGTGGTGACAAGGTTTAGGTCCCTAGAGCATATAGCTCAGAGGGATTGGGATTTCTTTAAGTGGAGCATGTCCAACAGCTCTGGGTTGGACATAGCTTTGTATGTTAGGCAGAGATGGTCTCTGAGTAGTAATATGTAAATCCTGTCAAACATCCTGCTACTGAAGTCTCATCTTCCATATCATGTTTTCATAAATGTCTTCAGAAATTAACCCTCATTTGTTATACTTTCCCTTCTAGGTCTCCCTGATACATCCTCATGATTGTAAGTAATATTCCTGTTGAAAGTGGAATATTTCTCTCAAAAATATTCTTAGCTCCATGACATCAGTTTTTGGTGGAACATACACACATGCCACTGTAATACTTCTCCCTTACCAATTGCCCCTTTCTACCCCAAATGTACCATTACTGTCTTTTTTTTTCTAATCTATTACTATTGGTGCCCCTCTAGCAATCAGAATTATAGATCCATAAGTTCATTGGTAAGTACTAGGCTAGCTGCCCTAGCAGGCCATTTTAAGCCTAGCCATTTTCTCTTTTTGTGCTCAAAATAACTTTCCCTATATTAATACTCCCCTTTTCTTTTGTCCCTGATACTCTGCTGAATATCCATTCTGAGATCTTTCCTTTTTCAAATTCAAATGTTCATTTCTTTCCAAATGTGTCTCCTGCAGCATTGCTATTTGCACTCTGCATTTCTTAATATAATTCAGTACTCTTTCCTTTTTGTCTATACCTGTAAGATAATTAACATTCCAAGATACTATGAATAGAGTAACTATTTTGATAGAAAGCTACTGTTTCCACCTGCTAGACATGACATTTTTAATGTGTAGTTATGACCTTTCTCTTACATGCACATATTGACATTTGGCAGGATAATATTTTATTTAGTTATTTCTTCTCATCTCCATTTGGACATATATCATATTTCTCAATACTTTTTGTTTAAATGAAACCCCTCAAAAAAAATAAATACATTTTCAGGACACTCCATCCCCTATAAACATAGAACAAACACATAAGGCTATGTACATTCTTAACAAATGAAGTTTAACCCTCCAAATAGGGATAACTGCCCCAAATTGACAGCTGCATCCTCCAGTATAACCTAATCTAAAATTAAGGTTACTCATGCTAAAGCACATACTGCAGCCTTTGTTCCCATGTACACCAATTGCTGTCTGTTCTTTTCGCATCTCCATTCTCCTTCCAGATATGAAAAACAGTTTGAATACTTTTGGAAAGATTAATTTTCTTTGCCATAAAAAAGGTGCATTGGCTATCTTTAAATAAAACGAAATTATGCACTGTTCTATTAAATGCATTATTAAGCCTGCTAGGGAAGTTACTCTTATTCACATACCAAAACTTCAAACTTTATTTTTCACTAAACTGCTTGCCATTGTACCTTTAAATTTTGCATTTCCCACTGTAAAGAACGCTCAGAACTTAGAGGATTAATTGCTTGCACCTGCACAGCTTGTTCAGAACTCTGAAGATTAATTGTTTGCACCTGCAGAGCTTGTCTCCATGTAAAAGTAGTCAACAATGAAAAAACAGCAAAAACTTGCAGATGCTTGAAATAATCTTTACAAATTTTACTCAGAACAGAATGTATGAAATTCCTCTGGCTAACTGCCTTTAGCTGCAGACTTTATGCCTGTCAGTGAACATTTGCTAATAGGAAAAAATCAAGATAAAAATCTTAGCAGATGCAAGAAGATTGGCATTTTATCGGCTTTCATCATTTTGCCTTTACAAAAAAAATGATCATAGATTAAGCCAAAGGCTTTAATCCTGACATCCACCCTTGTAAAAACAATGTAAATTATCATCTTAATTCTACATATAATATAATCAGTGCACATTTACACCCCAGCAGCTCTGATCATAGCACTATAGTAACTTAAACTTGCTTCTGTTCAGCCTTTCTTCTCTTGTTTATATTGTAAAATCTATATTTTACAACTAAAAAGTACTTATTAACTTTAATATCTTTAACACACAATCACCACTGAATAGACTACCCCCGCACACATTTAAAATAGGGTCTATATCAGTCCATCGAAATGACTGATGATCGAACACCAGATGTTCGAACTGTGAAGTTCGAACACTGATTACCGTGAAGCCGTGGAATACCGAATTCTTTCCCAGGGAAAGAATTTGGTGGGCCATTTCTATGGCTTCGCGATGATCAGGACTGTGGTGGGAAGTTATGAGTCGGGTTCAGGTAAGTGTGCGATTGTGTGGACATTAGGGTTAGGGCACGGGTTAGGTGAGTTAGGGTTAAGGCGCGAGTGATGTGGGTGTGCGATAGTGACAAACTTAGGGCAGGAAAGGTGAGTTAGGGTTAGGGAGCAGGTCAGGTGAGTGTGCGAGAGTGACGGACCTTAGGGTTAGGGTTTGGGTTAAGGTAAGTGGACAGATAGTAGTGTATGTACAGTTTAGTGTAGGGTTAGATGTAGGATTTATAAGTGTGTGTGTGTGGATTGCTGTTTTTTGGTGTGCTTGTGTTGTGTGTGTGTTTCTTGGGACAGCGATTTTTTTTCCCTGGGAAAACAAATCGCTGGTCTAAGACTTCAATGTTTTTGTACTTTACAGTTAGAAGTTTGAACATATGGTGTTCGAACTTTAGCCGTTTCGGTGAACTGATATAGACCCTTTAAAATACCTTTGACTGAACACTATACCAAACTGCTTTACAATATATAGCATGCAGTTTATATCATGAAATGTTTTATGCAAATATTAATAAGAATACCGATTCTTTTACTTAGAGTTACATGTTTTTCCCTTTAGTGTCCTTCTAAACATTGAAGACATAATGTGACATATATGCTTTACAGTCTACCTACAAGCTTAACACAGTCAGAAAAAGATGGTCTTCTTTCAGTCACTTTAATTTGCAAAGCCATATTTCACTAATGTGACTGATGTTTTACAATCTCACATTTACTCACTAATTTCACTGCTGCTGGTCTTTTTCCTGATCATCTCCATCTCTCAACCAGCAATACACTCTGTTTCAGGTCAAAGGTACTCCTGATTCTTTTAGACAATTACTGTGATTTTTTTCTGCCTCAAGCATTTTGCTTTGAAACACTGGGAAAGGTTTCACTGGGAAAGTATCTCTTTGAGCTTTACTGACACAAGAATGAGAAGCCAATCCACTCCCTTCTGTTTGATGGTTCATTTTTTTGCTGGATTAACTTTGTTATTTCCTCATTACCCTGTTCTGCATCAAAAATGTCTTTCATCATCCAGGAAACACAGCTGGATACAGCAGTTTGAATAAGATACCTGCCTCTCGACATTAACTGATGTCTGAGATAAATCTGCTTATCTTCTGCCTTATACACAATGAATAATCATTTTCCACAAACACTCTGCTGTCTCCATTTTCTTTTCAAACACCTCTATTGAACCATCACCTGTGACATACGCAAACCCACATTCATACAAAAGTAATCACACTATAATTAACATAAACATTATCCTTTACATATATTGCCACACATCATATAAACCAAGCAACATCTCCAATTTTAATACTTTACCCACAGTTTTGTCAGTATCAAATCTTTCTGCTGGTATGACTGTATCTTTACTAATATAGGTTTTTGCTGCTTTCTCATTGCAAGGTTTGCAGTATGCACTCAAAGGGCCATTTTAATTAACCAATCCTGCAGTGCAGCATTAGTGCAGCTGCTTATTTTTGCTTTCATGAAATTAATACAGTCTACGTCTTCCAATTTCTCTGGTACAGCAGAAAAACTCAGATTTTCTCTGTGCATGTTGTCTTCTAACTACTATTTTTAAGTAGCTTCTTAAAACCCAACCAATCTTTTTTTTAATTTCAACCTCTGATTTTTGCAGTTTTTGCAGTTTTATCAGATCATTTGAACAGCTAGTTAAATATTATTCTGTTTTTTTATAGCCTTTTGTTATTTGCATTGATATATTTCTTCAATGTTTCATTTATTTTAATAACCCCGGAGTACATTTAATTTATTTTTTTTCCTCCAAATTACTGGAAGCCATATCTTGAACCAAGTTGAATCTTGAACTACTTTTTGTTGAACAGCTGTGAAATCCTTCCAACACCATATTTTCTCTCATCATTTCTGGTGGATTTTCTTTCAAGTGTTCAAGTGTTCCAAGTTTCTTCTTTGCTGACATCCAGACATTGTAATTAACTAGCCAGTAAATTAATTTTATCCAAAACATAGTTTCAATGGCACTCTTTTTTCTTGTTTTTTGTTTTCACACTGGAAGAGCTGACATCTTTAAGTCCCTGTTAGTAGTTTCTATTAATTCTGCAGTTGCACAAAAGTACATATAGGAAAAAGCACTTTTTCAGAATAGTGCATTTTATATATAACATTTTAAACATATTTAATACATTACTTATGTAATTAACCCTCAAACTTTCACTGAAAGGGAAAGAAACTATGTAGCAGTTAATTTTTGTTGCAGAATATACATGAAATGTAATCTTATGGTTAGGTTACAGATTATCTATCTGTCCAAGTGCCTAGCGGGAATGGACAAATATAAATAGATATAAATAAAGAGTATATATACTGTATTGAAAATAATTTGATAGTGTTAACCAACATTTGTTCTCTCTCACTTAAAGGCACTGTTTTATTTATTTTAGTCTTCTACTCACTACAAAGATTTATTTAATTTTTTTCAAGCTCAGTTTACAGTTACCAGGAATCTGTTATATAACTGTTTTAATACCAGAGGCTACTATATAAGTTTCTATATCTGGGAATCACAGTACCACTTCTGCACCATATTTTGATATGATTTTATAAGCTAGTTATATCTAGTTCAGTACTGTAAGAATGTCAGTAATATTCTACCCTCTTTATTATATTTCTGGAGGGAGACAAGCCTGTGGTATAAACTATAAAACTTATGGGAAGAAGCATTTCATAAGTAGAAGTCGATCCTCAGAGGTAAAATATATTCTGGTCCATTTTTAAATAGTTGTTCTGTGGTTTGCAATTCTAATCTTTCTCTCCCATATAACTCCTACATTCTCTATTTTATTATATCATCTTTCTAATTGTATTACTTCTTTAAAGTCAAACTATTAACGTGCTTATGGTTTATTGTCATAAATGTAGTTTTATTATTATTAAATTTTACTACTGACATATTTTCAAAATTTATATGGAGACTGAGTATAAATGAATGCCATTAAGTATCTGCAAAGAGTAAAATTTTAGAATTACAATTTCCATTTATTTTATTACAGTCTATACAGAAGTTTTCTCTTAATTAGTCAAATGACATAGAAGACAATAGGTATGCATGTTTAGTACCATTTTTTATATCTACTTGATAAAAACATTGCAATTTTAATATAAATGTTGTTGTTAGTATGCAACAGTTTTAGTAAATTAATACAAATATCAGGAAAACCAAACTTTTCTTCAGCCATAAATAAAAAAAAAAATAATTTAAAGTGTCAAAGACCTTTTTATATCAAGTCTTATAACAGTCACTTATTCATTACTAGCATTTGAGTAGTCAATTGAATTAATATTCTTTTGATATTATCCTGGTTTTGTCTATTGATAACAAAACCAGTCTGGTCATCAACTATTATTGCAGGTAAATAGGTCTTCCATCTATATGTGAATATTTGTGCAAACATTTTATAATCAATTGTTAGCAATGTAGTATATCTGTGTCATGAACAATCACTTTGACTCTTATTCATACTATCTAAACTAAAACATATGCTCACAACAGAGATTTGACTGCAACTTTGGGCATTCTATAAAACAAAATACATAAAATAAAATAAAAATAAATGTTATATACATTTGTTAACAGCTGCATTAGTTTAGTCAGAAATAACTTGTACATTGCACATATTAATTTTTTTTTGTTTCTTTATTTGTGGTATTGCTTCCTAATTTGGATTTGTTTTTAACAAAGTGATTCTGTCTTATTCCAAAACTTATTTCTGATATCACTAAGATAATTCTCTAAACAGTTTTCATCTAGTATTAGTGAACTGTTTGAGTTGTTTTACTTCAATCTGTTAAGTACGACATTCTGCGAAGAAAGCTTACATCTCTCTAATACTCTTTTCCTTTTTTGGTATGTGATATGTTAATATTTTATTCAGGACCTTCAGAGAGTTCAAAAAATATTTGCTTTATGCACTTTTAGCTTAGCAGAGTTCTTTCTTTTTAAATCTCTAGTAATTCTTTAAGTCAGTCTTTATCCCATTACACAGTTTTTGGCTCTGCACCATATTTGCAAGATTCCTTTTAAATATGGTTTCAAGGTATCCCAAGAAATAGTCTTACTTATATTTTAATCTTCATAAAAAGCATATTAGACACATGCATGTGAGTCAGTGGTAGAAAATGTAGCACAATCTGCGTTGTGATACAGGAGGCAGTAGGTTCTATTCTCACACCAGGAAGACTGATGACTGACACTGCAGTGTAGCATAAGGGGGTGTTGCACTCATTAGTGTGCCATCCTTTGGATGAGATGTTAAACCAAGGCCCTAACTGCTTGGGCAAATAATGTAGATGGATGTAAAAGATCCCACGACACCAATCAAAATGAGTAGCAGAGGTCCCTGATGCCCTAGCCAAATTTTTCCAGTAGTATAAATACCACCTTGGGTCTCCTTTGAAAAGAAGAAAATAGCCCAATGACTAAATAAATCTCAGTTGCTCCTAAACCCTAATAAAATCAAACTAATTCTATCCCTTCCTAAAATCATAAATAAAAACAATAGTGACTTTAATATTATTTCCCCAAAATACACACACATTAAAATGTCACCAACACAAAATTACTAGGTGTTATCATTGTGAAGTTAAACTTTGATCTGTGTGTTGACACTGCAGTCAAAAAGTCAAACTACAAACTAGTCTCCCTTTATAGAGCAAAGCACCCGCTAAGTGATCATTGTAAAAAAAATAGCTGCCATGTCCCCTCTCTTTCCAAGCCTCCTTTATGCCTCATGAATATTCACAGATCTCAAATTTTCCACCAAACACAAACTAGAAAGCACATAAAATTAGCAAATTCACCTGCAGCCTCCCAAACCACTCCCATCACTGCTTGATACTCAATACCCTCAACTGGCTTGAACCTCCTCAACACATCACCATCTCACAGCTACTCACAGAAAAATACTTCCCCATCCATTTAAATCACCCTCGTGTTCAAATCTCATCCAATGGCATGTACCAAATAGAGCCCTAAAATCCTCAGAACTTAAACTAAATTTTGTTAATCTCCAAGGCATGTAACAAACTTCCAAACTATATCAGGCTTTTAAATAATCTGCAACAATTCAAACCCACCACAAAAATATCACCTGGCAACTAATAACTATGCAATTGTATAACACCTACAGTCCTGACTCTTTCCACTATGGATAAAATACAAGTGTATTAATTTAGTATTTTTGATTCTACTCTAATATTACAAAAACATGTACTTCCTTAGTATGATATGCTTTGTAAATAACATTTATTGACTGTTTGCATTGAAATACTTTGTAAATAATGTTTTTGACCATTTTTGTTTCAAACTGACAAAAAAGTATTTCTGTTTTTGTTTTGGAGCTTCTCTCCCTGAACATCTGCTGAAAATGGGCATTTCAGTTCGCCAGTAAAGAAACGAAAATAAATAAATAACAATCCATAATCAAAACTTTCTTTACTGTAGAACTTATGATCGTACTATTTACTAGAAAAACAAAGAAAAGAAAAAAAAGTAAGGAAAATATAGAGTAGGGAAATAAGGACTGGTGAGAGATAACCTTGTTTGTGTAAACATATATTATATACGGATTCACTTTATAATCCCAAAATCCTGAAATATCGAATTTCAGAATTTCGAGATCATAAAGCCGAAACCTTACAATCCTGAAACCCCAGAAGCGAGAATTTTAAAATCGCGAATCCTACACTAACCATACGCCACACATAAACATACACTACTTACAAGCAGGGGGGCAAACCCCTCTGCAGCCCCCTACTTAAATATACTAACTCCAAGGTCGCACTACACAGACAAACACATGAAAACACCACCACGCACCTACATTCCCGTTGCACACACACATCACAGTCACAACACACACTGCCACACACTAAAGCCCCTAACCAAGACCCTTAAAATAAATACTTACCTAAACTTCCACCTATCCATTCACACACCGCAACACTTCAAAATCTCCAAACTTCACGATTTTTAAATTTGCGCTTCTGGGGTTTCGGTGTTCTGAGCTTTCGGCTTTATAATCTTGGGATTCTGAAATTCAATATTTCAGAATTTCGTGATTATAAAGTGTTCCCATTATATACATGCACACACACACACACACACACACACACACACACACATATATATATATATATATATATGGATTCACTTCATAATCTCGAAATACTGAAATCTCGAATTTCAGTTTTTCGAGACCATGAAACTGAATTCACGAAACACCAAAACTGCGTAGCCCAAAACTGCGAAATTCAAAACACCTAAAACACAACACCAGACCACACATATACCACAACACCCACATCACAACATAAACAAACAAAACAACACACATCCACAAACCTACAACACAAATAAGCAGGGGGGCAAGCCCCCATGCATCCCCCATGTGGGGGGCTGTGCCCCCCACACCCCCCTACTTATATATACTAACTCTGAGATCGCACAAACAGTAAACACACACACACATTCTACAGTCCCTCTCACACACATCACACATATCAGCACACTCACATACACTCAAACTCCCACCCAAAACCCTTACAAAACACTCACTTACCTGACATAACACCTAAATCCACACACGGCACAGATCCACATACAATCCCAGACATTACGTAGCATAAAGCCATAACCGCGAATTCGATTATGCACTTTCTCTATTTCGACTTTATAGTCTCGAGATACTGAAATTATAAAGTGTTTTCATATATGTGTGTGTGTGTGCACCTATATTAGGTGACATTCACTTGATCTAAAGACAAAATATTGAAAATTTGGAATTTGGCCTTTTTCATTGTTCTTTGATTCTGGAGTTTGTATATATAAGGTGTGGGGATGATTGGGGGCTTGCCTCTTGCATAAAATAGATTTTCTTTTTTAATATTTTGGGTGTAAATATTTTGAGTTTCAATATTTTGACATGCACCCATAGATATGTATCCAGGTTTACCTTCATTTAGCTGAAAACGTAATTTGCAATCGCTCTATTGTGCGACTGTAAATGGCGAATTTGGAAATGTTTCTGAATCAAAATATCGAAAATGGTTTACTGGAAACCCAGATTCGACCATTTTTGAATTGCATCAAAACAGTGACATTTAGAAGACATTTCCTGATGTCGACAAACATTATTATTCAGGGGGGCAAGCCTCCCTGCACTTCCCATGTGGGGGCTGCACCCCCACACCCCCTGCTAATTTAATATACTGACTCTTAGATTGTACTACAGTGAAGGAAAGGGTACATGTCCTGATCCCCACTATTGTGTGATCTGCACCCGGAATGCCGAATTCAAACGAGCAAATGTACATTGGCATTCACTCATTTGAATTCACAACTATGTGAGCAGACATTCCCAAATCTTGCCATTGTACTTTCGCACTTTAGTGAGTCGTAACTCCTGACCTAATGAAGGTAAACCATGTTTCCAGTAAAGGTCGTAGGAAGTGGAGTAGTAGTCAAACAATTGTATGCTTATCTGATGTAGGTTTAATACCATATATCCATTCATCTTGTCGATCATATAATTAATTGTTTATAAATATCTGTACTTTGACATATTTACTCTCTGTCTCATGCAGGGTTCAATATCAAAGCATACTGAGAGGATGATATTAGATAAACTCATCTCTACAATATACCAAAGAAAGACTTGTAATTAAGCATTCAAATATTTTAATAGTGAAACACACTGGAACATAATATATTCACTTCAACACTTTGCCAAATAGTTTTAAATGCAAGTCACTCTTATTATTTTACAAATGTTATAGATAGCATTTCTCCAGCTTATTTCTTGTGGTTAGCTAAACATTATTAATAAGAGCTTCCGAAATTTGAAAAATGCGGCTGTTTTCCCTCTGAGAGGAAAAAAAGTGAGACGGGGGGCAGATGTTACGTTAACTGTGGATGTTTACAACATATCTAATCCAAGTAGTATAAGGAAGTTATGTGCATCTATAGAACAACTGTTATCCTGTTAAATCATTTAATATTATATATTGCTCTTCTCTCCCATTTTCCTGTCTTTGTCACTATATGTCCATCTAGCAGCCATCTGTATTAGCTTGCAGAACCCACCAAAATTAAATATAAGCATAAGCACAATACTGAGACATACAAGAATGCAGCACACCTCAAGCTATTTCTTATCCTCTCCTTTTATCTACTCCTCCCATCCCCTCCTTCTCTCCATTGCAGGAAGAAAACTCAGTTCTACTTCAAAGTTAAAATTTGGTCTTTCTCCTGTAAAGGTGGAAACTACCACCATCCTCTCAGGCATTTATTACCCTACTTTCAGTACATTCCACAGTGATGTTATCATTCAGTAAATTACTTTGACAGTCACCAGGAGAGTCCAACCAAGTGATCTGTGAGTTTACCATTTTATCATTTCAACTGTGGCATAATTAAAGGGCAGAGAAAACAGGAAAATAAAATAAAGATCGAGCTTAGCATACTATTTCAGCAAGTATCTTTTCGGCTTTCTTGTTAAGAGTGAAGTGAACAGAAGCTAGGAGCATTACACTGGCTCTGTGAATGGTCACTTATCTTAAAGGCTTGCACTATCATGAGGGCTATCTTGAAACAAAACAAGAACTAAAAAGTCTTGTTAAGTAAAACTTAAACAAGCTGAATACATTCTAGTGAATTAAGCCTAAACAAATGGCAGTCTGCCACTTTTCAATGTTATGCTCCATATGATGAAATAATCAAATACCAGATTTTTAGCAAAATATATGTCACTATGTCATAAGCATTTAATTGCGGTTATTGTGGAATTAATTGATTATCAGCAGAAGAGTACACACAGAAGAGCAAACAATTTTAATAAATGAGTGTTTTTTCTTTGCATGCATACCAAATTCTAAGAAGAAAACAAAATATTTTATCTATTAATTATAGTTGAGAGCTATTAACAGAAAATAGTGCCAATCATCTGTAAATAAAATATTCCATTTGTGGTTGCTAATTTCCCCCTTTTCCTCTTCTTCAGTACTGCTGAATGTCATAGATTCCTCTGAAGCCACAACATTCAACTTTTTGTTCATAAATGATATTTAAGAGAAGAGAAAGTCCACCTCCATATTTTCATTGTCAGGTATTACCTTTCTGTCTTGTACAAAAGATATTGCTTGCACAAGCATGGCCAAGGTTTTGACTCCTGAAGACATGCACATTTTTATTCCTGCAAGAAAGACAAGCTGTGGTTTGGTACTGTCCTGTTTAGTAAGGTCCCAGTCAGCTCTTCTTTTTTCAAGAGCTTTATGGACATGATCATTGTCAAATCTGTTTATGTTATTGCCTACTTTGGCTGGAGAATCTGCCCAAACTGTTTTTGAAGTTCTTTGTCTAAGTATGATAAAAATTACTAGAATAGGTCTAGGTTAAGAGTTAGGATTTGCCCATGTATTTGCAGCAATAGATCTGGGTATTATTTCAATACCACATACCAGAACTTTTAATTTTAAGACTTGAGAAAGCCATGGAGTCATTCCATTCCATCTTCTCTGGTACATCAACAATTCTGGTATAATTTTTTATTTCATTATTTTTAATAATAGTTTCTGTATCCTCGTAAACACTGGTGATGGATGTTATACAAGTTTTTGCTGTTTATACACCACTGGGTAGCCGTTAGAGTGATTTTGATTTTTATATTTTGTTGATTAATTGTACTATGTTGTATGTACTACAGACATATTTCTGCTCTCAATATTAATGCCCAAATGCATTCTCTTCTGTAATTTTCTCCCCGTGGCAGAGACTGAAATTGATCATATGCAATAAGCGGTCTATCCTGGATAACAAATTCAGTTAAACAACAACTTCCAAGATTATGAATATGCTTCCCCTTACAATTAGAGGAAGGCAGTCATTAACTTCCTGCAAAGATAAAATTGATATATTTATGGAAAGCAGAACATACTAACATGTAGTTATGACAGTCAAGCATATCGAAGACTAGTTAGTAATAACGTGACAGCGTAACCTATAAATATACAAAGGCACTTAGTCTTGTGAGGCTTGGTGAACTGGTACCCTTGACTGTTTAAGAAAGAAGTTAGAATGGAGAGTACTGTGCCAGCAGGGTAAGTTTAACAATTAGTACAAGACACACTGCAGGTGCAAGGTCTGAATTACAAAACCCCTATGGGATCCAGAGATAGATACTGCTAATGTGACCTAACTGGTATTTCTGCTTTTGCTCTTTCTGATAATGCAAGGTTTGATTTGCTTGTATTACAGTTCCCCCTTAAAGGGTCCAGACCTATGGCCTTTCAGCAAGACCTGCTTGTTTATTCTACTAGTTACCTGTACGGGATCCCCTGTAAATGTGGGGGCCTTTTGCTTGTATTGCAATTCCTTTTAGAGTCCCATTTTGGGTCTGGCCAAAGCAATCTTCTTTGTAAGTATACCTGTTCCTTTGCTGGTGTCCTGTGGTAATGTAAGGGTTCCTACTTGTACTGCAGTTCTGCTCTCCCTTCTGATGGAGTGAAGACCTGGTACCTACTGACATGAATTTCCTTGTTAAGCAGGGATTGTGGTACAAGCTTCAAAGAGACACTTATCTGAAGTACGGAAAACAAGACTGTGACGTACCTCTGGATTTTTCATTACTGGAGTTCTCGAAATAAGACTGATTATTTCCTCAGACATGTTCTTTCATGTAACAAAATATATGATTTTAACACTAAACTGAGAGCACTAAATGAACAACATAGTAGTAATACTAGAATAACATAACTGGTCTTTTTGGAAAATGCAACACCTTTTACCTTATTCTCTAAGTTCTGTAAAATACCTAAGCTCAACTATATGGTACAGCATTGATTTAGAGGATTTATCTAGAGTCTTTTAAACTTTGTTCATAGTTCATTACAGGATGGATTGAGACTTAAGGTTACAACTACAATTTACCTCATCATGCAACATAGTAGCTTTTTGCAAAAAAGCTGCTTCACCTCACATGTTACAAGTGGTGCTCTCTTCTGACAGATACAGTATGGTTATAAGACTCACGGTTATTAGTGTAGACAACTCTCTCACTGGGTTAACAAGCTTCTGCCATAGTCAAGAAATCATTTTATCTGTCACAGTAAATTTCCAAGAGAAATATCTTCAACATACAAAGAAGTCATCTTACCTTTGTACTCTTCTCTTATGATACCCATCATTTTACACAGTGCTCCCTTTGGGGTGTAAAAAGCCAAGCCAATCACTCAACTGTAAAGACCTCAACTATTTTTAGCCAAGTAAATTAAAGGGTTTAAAGTCCTTCCACTATCTCACCAGATTAGCACAAATTTCCTTGTACTCCGTAGTCTAACAGCAGCTTTGAAGTAACCAGTGTCTCACATTTTCAGCCATAAAAGACCCAATCCTATTTGACCTCCTATTTCTTCACAAAACCTGTGGTTCTACAAATATCAGTGCTAGGGACATAAATCTACACCAGGAAATGAAAAAGACTTACTGGACAGACAGATTCCTAACATAATATATTCCCAGCCTATACAATAAGTTACTACTACAGGTGGAGCAAAGTATTTCTCTGTCTGCCTTTAAGGCTAGATATAACAACTGGATGGGTAGACACAAAAGTTACACAAGGCATATGGATTATTATGTATGGCTCTGCTCAACTTGGAGGTGTGCACTACTGAATGCTTGCAAAGGGTGGCAAGACATGTTAAGTGTTTCTGCTTAAAGGAGTACATGGTGTGGCATCTTATGGCCCTGTGGTCACTTGCCAAATACTGCTTCCATGTCACTATGTTCCTATCACTCCACTGTTTGAGTAACAATAAAACCAACCATCTAGTACTACTTGAATGACTCACACAAGACAACTGGAGAGCCCAAAGGGTATGCCAAAATTTAATTTATTCCACATCTGTTAAATGTTCTACAGACAAACATGCTGCATACGACAATGTTAACTTAAAAGAGGACAAATCTATTTAATGAAAAATGTTAACTATGGTCCCCAGCTTAAGGCAAATGCACTAGAAAAAAATGCCATGCTAGAACGTTTTTGTTTTTCATGAAATGTATTTCCTTTATGGTTTAGAGATGCAATTTTCCAATTAGTATTTAAACCACAAAAAATAAGCCTACTTCATGTGTCTGGAGGGTAAAAATACCTCAACAGTTGATGTGCCCCACATCACTTCTTCTTACATCCAAACAAACAAAAAAAAAGCAACATTACCTAGACATACAGCCCCCATAGTTTATTCCATACATATAGAGCCTCAAGGTAGTATGCAAGAGGGCACAAAGTCAAGGCCCACATGACTGCCCTAAACTCTCTATTAACTTGATAAGCTGATATTTTGTAAATATATATATATATATATATTTATATAGATTAGAGATATATATATATATATATATATATATATATATATGTATGTGTGTGTGTGTGTGTGTATATATATATATATATATATGTGTGTGTGTAGAGAGAGAGAGAGAGAGACAGATACACTATAGCTTCCCAATCCTCCTTGGAACTTAATTTGGGCCTGTTTCTTACAATTCTGATTTCTTCTAGTTTTTGTAACTAAAACCTTCAGAAAAACAATCCATGTTTCCACTGTTTTCTGTGTGAAACAAATAATTCTTCATTAAGCTACTTAGCCACCCTATTCTCAAGTCCTTTACTAATTTGTTTTTTCTTTCAAGAAATATGATTTTCTGAGACAAAAGATTGTCCATTTGTACCTTTATATTAATCCTGTGTCTGTAATACAATCCTAAGGGGCAAAATTCAATCTAACTTTTGAAGAATGGCAACTCCTGTCCTTTTACCAGCTGGATATATTGAGCTAGCTGGCAGTCTAAACCTCCTTTTGTTTAGCCACTATTTATTCTGTTCAACCAAATGTGTCTCCTGTAGGGATATTACATCCACCTGGAACTACCTTCGATGGGCTAAAAGCTATAAGCCCATTTACATTCCAGCTTACTATTTTAATACAATTGGACATAATATAAGTATAAGAAGCCTTACATCATCAGCTATCCACTGTGAAATACAGAAGGGCTCTAAAAGATTTTGCATACTGCTTGGTTACCTCTAAGAGGTGCTCCAAAGTACTACGAAATCCAAAGATATTATACGGAAATTCCAAATCAAGCCCCCATACCTATGCAGCTTGTGGTGAAAAAACTGACTGGTAACAAACTATAAGACAACAGAAAACATCTAATGTAAAAATATACAATTAACTGACTGATTCCATGGACAGAGCCTCTGCTCATTTTCTGATGGCTTCATTGCCCCCACCCCCACAGCAACTATGAAAGTTTACGACCCATACACGCCACCACTGCAAAAAAAGACAAGCACTAGCCAGCCTGATCTCAAGTGTCTTTTTGGTTCAGTAAATTCGTATCTCCTTATTTCCACTTATCAGAATGCAAATAACCACACAGTGGTAACCACAATCATATTATGTCACCAAAGCAACAGCAATCACCAATATTGCACAATTAATGGGCAGTCATCAAAATGGAGGTGGTACCTCTTAAGCAGGTAACTGTTAGTGAGTCCATTATAACACCACTGTAAGCCACAGTTTACATTCCTGTGCCTAAGAACATGAGTTTTATCCTTAATTACCAAAACTTTCTATCACAGTACCTGGTGCTGCTTAAAAAAAGGAAAGGGGTTTCCTGGGGCTTCTTTGCCTGCTGCCACATTTGATGAATCTTGCTGCACATTGTTCAGTCTTGGTCTCATCTAGGAGACTCTGTTGAGCAGAGGGTGAATATACTACATCTTCCAAAGCATGAAGCACTTGTAATGCTTGCTGTGGGCCTGTTAATGTCTTTGTTCCAGCCAAATAAATATTTTACAGGTGTTGGGGTACAACAGGTGGCACCTAATGCCCTTCTTCTTACACACCCTAATTACTGGTATAAACTGCACCCTCTGTCTCCTTGTTGACAAAACATCCTGCTACATATAAGTATGTCTATCATCAATCCTTAGACTGTTACCTGGCTACCATAGCTTGGTAAGAAGCATTTCCTTGAAAGCAACAGAATTACATTGCACTGCCTGGGTGGGGCATTATACTGCTTGCACTCGGTGGCCAGGCTACTCTGTGGGCTCGCTTTATTTATATTATGTTAGTAGGCATAGATGTCCAGAATGCCAGCTGTTTAACAAATTCTTCACACTTTTTTCCTTCAAAACCTCCAGGCACTTCCAATAATCTCAAATTTTTGAGCTTTGCCCGATCTTCCAAATTGGCAAATTTACATTCCAGACAGTCCAGTCTAGGCATCAGGGTTTGCATAATGTCAGAGTGAATACTCACATATTGCTCCAACTCCAGCAGGTGAGAATCATTCCACTGCATATAACTGGATAGTTTTGTTCATGTCCTGAATTTCTAACAGTATTTGATGTAAGGTAGACTCTTGCATTTCAGTCATGATACCTGCCCCAGCATCTTTAGCCACCATGCTTTTCAGTGATGCATCCAAGGTCCCAGTCACGGAAATGTACTCTCCAGATTTAAGACTTCTCCCCTTTGATTTCTGCTTCTTCATTATGAAAATGATGTGCACTTTACTATCAGCAGCATGGTCAGACAAATTATAAAGGAGATGTACCAAAATTTCACTTTTTTACACCACTCAGGATCAGAGTTCAAACTTAAGCTAGCATTGAGGAAGTCACCATACTGGAATTCATGATTTTCTGAGATTCGGGTAAAGTTTTACTATGTTACTTCACCTGTGCCTTTCCTTAACACTATCCAGTCCTGGTGCAAATTAAAGTCACACATGTAAATGCTTTTCTTGTGCCTATGGCCTATTTTCTGGCACTTATTGCAGATGATTAAGAATCTGCACTGTTAACAAGCTGCTTTTTGTAATCAAGGGTACAGAGTTTGATTCCTTCCACCTTCATTAGTCTACTGTGACTCTGAGAATATAACTTAAATTGACAGTGCTCCTTGATTACCCTGAAAAGGGACAATAACTAGTGGGCTTACCTGGTTAACAAATGGATAAAAAAATTAAAACAAGAGAATGAATCATTTTGTAGCAGCCAGTACATTAAACTAAAACTCCCTTCTAAGTACTACCAGAGAAGAAAAGTATCACTTTTACAAATGTACCCAAACAGCGCACACTGGTGCATCTCCCGCAACCTACAAATGGTCATTCTTATAGGTTCATAGGTAGGTACTAGGCTATCTGCCTATTTATAAGTCTAGCCAAAATGTGTTGGCTTTCGCCGCCCCCTTAGATTAGTTCACTGTGTCTCTGTCCAGCAGAGCCACTGAAGTAATCCCCAGGGTAAACTTTCCTTTTCCCATCCACTCATCAAAGTTTCTCTTAAAGAGTGTTAGCGAGGAGCTCTGCCTAATGTAGATTGGAATCTTGTTCCAAAGCATGGGAAGTCCCTGGGACAGGAATCTATCCCTCCAGCACATCCTATTTACTGTTGTGGTGAGGTTTAGATCCCTAGAGCGTGTGGCTCGAGGGGATAAGGTTTTCTTTAGGTGGAACATGCCCATCAATTCTGGATTGGACATGGCCTTGTATGTCAGGCAGAGATCACTTCTGAGTAGGCGGTAAGCAACTGAGTACAGCTAGAGTTTCGTCAGTTGAGCTGCATAGGGCATCTATTTAGGTTCATAGGTTCATAGGTTGGTACTAGGCTATCAGCCCTAGGGCCTATACAAGCCTAGCCATAACAATTCCATGACTATTTCTTCCCACACTATTTACTTCCCTGGACCCCTGTCTAGCAGGGCGACTGACGTTTGAGGCCAGTGATCCTTTTGGTGAGGTACTTCTGTGGTCTTTCCAGCTGTTGCAGGTGTCTTATAAGGTACATCCCAAATGGGGCGTTGTACTCTATGATGGGTCTGATGAGTGATGAGTAGAGGGGCACAATAACCTCTTTTGATCTGGATGCGATCCCTTTTGTGATAAGGTGGATCACGTAGAAGGACTTTCTAACCACTTTGGCAATGTGATTATCAAAGGAGAGATTACTATCTACTTGGGTCCCCAGATCCCTTATTACATCTTCCACACTTAGGGGACTATCACCTAAGTGGTAGTTTGAGGGTACTTTGTGTTTTCCAAAGGGGATGACTACGCACTTTTTGGCATTTAGCTTGAGGCCATGATTTTGACACCAGGTATCCATCTCAGTGAGACCCTTTTGGATGATGTCTGTATCAGCTGGAGAGTCAATTAAAGCCCCTAATTTGCAGTTGTCTGTGAACTTGGTCAGCCATAGTCCTCCTGTGCTTGCCTGTACCTCTGATAAGTATATGCCGAACAGGAGGGGTACTAGGACTGAGCCCTGAGGAATGCCACTTGTAACCAGTTTAGAGTCAGACCTAGCTCCCGCAACTCTTACCATGTGGGTTCTGTGAGCCAGTTGGCAACCCATCTTGCGACGTAGGGGTTTATGTTCAGGCTGGTGACCTTGTCTATAATACCAGAATGGGGAATGGTGTTGAAGGCCTTTGCGAGGTCTAGGTAGGTTGTGTGTACCACTTTTCCCTCATCTATAGTCTTGGTAACTGTATCAAAGAAGTCCACCAGATTTAGGAGGCATGATCTGCCCTTAACAAAGCCGAACTGGGTAGGGTCCAGTATTTGGAGGTTCCCAATGTCTCTGTTAATGAGTTCCATGATGATGCGCTCCACAGCCTTGCAGACCAAGCTAGTCAGGCTTATAGGGGCGATAGTTCCCAGGGTCTGTTGTGGCTCCACCTTCGTGGAGTGGAATAACTGTTCCTGTGCCTGCCTCTCCTGGACAGACTGGTTGGATAGAGTCCTAAAGTAACCAATCCTTTAAAAGTGGTGGAATCAATAACCTTAGTTATTTTGGAGGGGTGGGAGGAAGGGAATTTTCCAAAACTGAAGGAAATAGACTTTTTTGGATAATCTGTAGTACCCATTTGTCTTGAATGAGCTGCTCTCAATGTACAGGGAAGGTGGTGAGTCTTCCTCCCAGGAAGGATGGGATTGAGGTTGGTTTTGGGGAGGAGATAGGAGGTGCTGAACGGGTCTATATCACATAGATGAAGTTACATAACTTCGAACACCTAATGGTCAAACTATTATGCTCGAAGTCACGTGACTTTGACTACCTTAAAAAAAAAAACACACAACAGACAGCAAAATAAACTGTTGTAAGCAGGGGGGCAAGCGCCCCACAATCCCCACTACTTAAATATACCAACTCCGAGATCACACCACATTGAACAGAGTGGAAACCTCCACCTATGGAGATTTCCATTCACACGCTCAAACTTTTACATATTCGAATGTATGGTCTTGACCATATGTGGTTCAAAGACATGACAGGAACCCGGTGCTGAACATAGTTTCACCTGCCTCCCTGGAGGAGTTGCTTCTTTACACACACCCTCCCATCTAGAACATTGATTGGTTTGCCACTTTCTTTAATAACTGGGCATTTCCCCCTGAGTTGTTTATTTTTCTTCATTAAGCAGAAAGAGCCAGGACTTACTAGGATAGTTCATGCTGTGTCTAGGGATAGAGGAAAGGTAGAACTGTTTAACACACTTAAATCTGTTTCCTATTTTTGTACAGTCTCTCAAGCACATTCTCTGCTGGGGTCCAAACAGATACTCCTTGTCCAGCCCTAGGGGCTGCCAAGGCACCAAACCAGACATAACGATAGGGAGTCAGACACAGAAATGTATTCCCCCTCCTGAACATCCTTCTCCCTTGGCAGTTTGTCTTTTCACTTTTTCAGGACAATGGTCTAGCAACTGGCAGACTCCTTAGCGTTGGAAGGCCTAATCCTATCTGAATCTAAATATTGTTAGAGGGATTCAACCCATATGCTCAATGGTTTTATTGATGAACCTAGCACAAAAGGGACAGTCAAGCATATTGTGCTAAGGCTCTAAATAGAATAAACAATAGGAGTGGAAGTCTTCACAGGGGATTTGTTTCCCACATGAAAAGCAGTTATTAACTTTTTTTAAACATTAACAACCAACATCAAAAAGATCTATAGATAAGGATAGTCCTCAAAGTGATACTTATCTGAATACTATGGCAATTAAAAATAATCAATGGACTGACAATGCTCACTAATGCAGTCTTGTGCATCAGACTACATAGCAAGGATGATGTTGGCTGGCAAAAGACATTTACTGGCTGGAAACTGGTGAAAGATTCTAGTATTCAGGCTGGGTGCTGGCTTCTGCAATGCAGGAAGTCCCAAAACCTAGTACTGCAACACTGACTACGATGAACACCTAAGACTTTCTGAGGTGCAAGATCTTTTTCTTTGGAACCTTAGGCTTTAGGATAAGAATGGGAAGTGGCATTATAGATAAGCTCATTGAAGTGATGTGAATTACTCCTTAGTTTTCTAACATAGCTAAAGAAGGACTTGTAGTATAGACTAGTCTGCATTCATCACATGCTTTGCTAATCTTTTTAGTGACTTTCATTTTCTTGGTGAGGTGTTTTATATTATCCTTATGATGGGAGGTTCTGCCTTATAAGGTAATCTAAGCAGTTTATTCCTATTACTGTATGACTTGTTAATGCCTACCGACCGCCAGGGTATTTAATTGTTGAACTTGCCATTGTATTTTGGTTCTCTTGTGGACTACACTATCATAGTATTTATCTAAATGACAAAGTGCTTTGACATGCTTAGCAGCATATTCCAAATCCACAGTGGGATTGACAGGGGTGGTATTGGTTACTGGAAAGGGGGTGGATGTTCTTGTGGTAAAGGAAACTAGTTTGTGATCTGGCTTAACTAAGGAGTCAGTCAGTCAGAAGCAGGGAATGTGCTGGGGCCCAGTTTGTGAAACTTAGGTCTAGGAAATTATCACCCCTGGTAGGATTTTGGACAATTTGGTCCTGGGAATTTTTCTTAACACAATCTAAGAAGCATTGTCCATAACCAACACTAGTAGCAGAGGTACTCCAGTCTACAGAAGTGGGTAGTTGAAGTCACTGAGTATTAAAGAAGCATCTCTTACAGAGATATTTTCATAGAATGCAAGAACATTTTCAAGACCCTGTGGGGCTACAAAAAGAGATCAGTAACAGGCTTTAAGTTGAAAATATGAAATATTTAATGTGAGATGAAGTTTAATGAGATTACTGACTAGAGTCATGGGGTATCACTTTTGAAGAACATTGAGACATCTTCACCTTTACCAATGGGCTTGAAGGCATAAGTACAGGACCCTTGCACGGAAGGGGTGTTCTCACTACATCTGAACCATGCGTCTGTGAATACACAAACATGGACTTATTCCAGATGCAGAAGTACCTCGAAATTGGTCAGTTTATTGTTAAGACTTCTGGCATTGAGAAGGTTCAGCTTGATATTTGTCAATTTATTATTTGACATTTTAGTTAGGTTGGTATGTTCATTATATGAACTCTGGCTAAAAGAGGCACAATGGATCATTAAAGGTTTTGGCCACTGTATGAAAGCCCTTGAATGGCAGGTGCACATCATCCTTTGCAAAACAAGGATTGTCAGTCATGTCACCCAAGAGAGAAATATACTGGACCCCCCCTGGAATGACCACTTACTTAGACAATTGTTGAATCCAATTATTTTTCCTTAAATCTAGGCATCATTGTAGGCAAACAGGGGGATACCACTCAAAATCAGAATCTTATCCTTGATTGAAGTGTGTGTGGCAAGTTTTAGCAAGTCCTTCTGCATGTCTGTTACTGCACTTGAGGTCAAAGTTAGTTTATTCTACAGTGGAAGGGTTCTTTTGTACTCTAGTGGGAGCAGAGAGTTATTCAACCCATCCAAGGTGGGAACTACTGGTCAATACTTATTGTGTTTTTATTTGATTTCCTGAGGGTTTAACAGTTCCCCATGCATACATATAAGCAAACCTCTCCAGTTTAAAATCCTGTATTGGAAACACTCTCCACAGTCTCCCACTGTTCACAGCTGCTCGAAGACCTGCCAGTTTGTGCAGATGGTGGTACCATTGCAGGTCATCTATACTAATAATCACTCTTACTTTGACCTTTAAGTGACTCTCTTATTCCTTCCCATTTAGAAATTGTGTTTCCTTGCCTTACATAGCCTAGACTAGATTCAGACTTGCTGAATCAAGACTGTTTGGTATCAGTGTGCTCTTAGACCACCCATTTTACATTAATGGGGCCTCCCTTCACCCTTGTGGCAGAAATGTGTAGCTCAGGACCCATCTGACCTGAGGATTGCTGGAAAAAGCCTCAGTTTGGGGTTTTCCCAGTGGTAGTTGTGTTAAAACTGTTTAAATGTGCCTGTATATAAGTCTCATGTTTGTTTGGGTTTGCGCCACGTTTACCAGAGCTGTTCAATGTTTGACAACTTTAGCCAGAAGTCTGGAGTGCACCTACATTGAAATCTAAGGCATACACTGAAACAAAAAAGAAAAAGTATATTTTAAGCCAGCATTGCACTTTCTTAACTGTATTTAACTGAATTACTGCTTCGCCTTTGCTGCTTGTGACTACTTTTTACTTTCCACTTTGAAATTTTGTTTCATTGCTTTATACAGCAGGGGGTAGATTCAGGCCTGCTGAGTCTAGACTGTTTGGTATCACTCCACTCTTAAACCAGGTGGTCTCCCTGCACCCTTGTGGAGGACGTGTGTAGCTCAGGACCCATCTGAGTTGGGGATTGCTTGAGAAAGGCTCAGTTTGGGGCTTTTCCATTGACAGCTGTATTAAAATTGTTTAAATCTGCCTGTATATAAGCCTCATATTTGTGCGGGTTTGCGCTCAGTTTACAGAGCTGCTCAACATTTGGTAAGTTTAGCCTGAAGTCTGGAGTGCATCTGCACTGAAACCAAGGCATCCACTGAAAAAAACTAAAAAATAAGTGTATTTAAGCCAGCACTGCACTTTGTTAACTGCATTTAATTGAATTGCTGCTTCATTTTTGCTGTTTATGATTAAGTCCAGCTAACCCACTTCCTTCCCAAATACCACATTCAGAAAAATCCTGCTACAATGGCTGGCCAGTTTTCCATCTCTTCTCCTGCCAGCTTGATTGATATGAGCACCCTGAGGCAATGTTGCAATTGTTTCATGTATACTGACAACCATTTACTCCTAAAGCAAACTAACACCTTCACCCTATACAAGAGATATAAATGCACTGTGAAATTGGAGTCAATTCTCTCACGTAAAAACAAACTAGACATCAAACAGGTTGTCATTACACATGCTTCACCTCTCATGCAAACCTCATCTTTCACAAAATAAGGTCACGACCCATTAACTCACATATGCGCAGGTATTCACTAAAAGCCTACCAAATGAACAGAGAAGTTATCCACTCTTACCATTATGTATAAAGAAACCATTACACATATCAAAACACACACATCCGTGTCTCAACAAATACGGCCCTGAGGCAAAACACAACAAATGTCTTGGTCATAGGCGACTCCATAGTGAGACAATCAGATATCCCCCTCACCAGACTGGACAAGGAGAGGGTCACAGTCACCTACCTGTCAGGATCCAACAAATCATGCAGGCACTCAAGTCACTCAACAAGTACTGTTATGACTATGTCACAGTCCATGTTAGAGTGACTGACCTGAGACATACGCACCTTCTGGACTATAAGAAGAGAAGCATGACAGAACTCTTTGATTATGTGTCCCAGACAGGTATGTCCCTAGGCCTAAACAGTATCCTACCCTCACTCAAGAAGATGCCACAAGATAAACAAAAAAATGATTGACTTCAACAATTGGCTCAGCTTATGGTGTCAGTCCAGGGGGAATCCAGTATTTGTCAGCCTGGGAGGATATAGTAGACAGACCTCGCTGCTTTGCTAGAGATGGTCTGCACCTGTCCACCCCAGGCTTTCAGATACTGGCAAAGGCCCTTGTCTCCCCCATAGTGCATTTTTAGGCAGTGTCAAAAGAAATGTTGTAATGTAATAAAATGTAATCAAGACAAACACACGGTTGTGCTGCTTAATGCAAGTAGTTTAAATACGAAAATGCAATCCCTGGAAGCACTCCTGACCTTAGAGGATGCAGACATCTGTGCAGTTACTGAGACATGGCTCAAGGCCATTAAGAGCACCCCGACTGTGCAAGGCTATAATGCCTTCCACATGTTCAGACCTCAAAATGAGCGGGAAGGAACCAAAGGTGGAGGTGTATCCATCTTCATTAAAACCAAATACACTTCGAGACTGGTCAAACAGGATGACTCTCTCGAACTATTCCATGTCCAATTAACTATTGGGAAAGTACCATTCCACATCATTGCTAGATATAGATCCCCCACCATGAGCCAAGATAAGCGCACCACCTAAATCGATTTACTGGAATCCCTAGCCATACAGCCCAACACCTTAGTCATGGGAGATTTCAACTATCCTTCCATAGACTGGGGGACATACATGAGTAAAACACACTCGCACAGAGGTTGCTGGACTTTGTTAACACAAATGCTCTGGAAGAAATAGTCTGCACCTCCACTAGGGGTTCTAATGTTCTGGATATAGTACTCATAAACATGGGCGGGATCACTGTATTTCCCCATGCGTGATGCCCTTCCTGGTTAGGTCAGACCACAGATAAGCCTTGTTTGAAATAACTACTGGAACTGACACCCTCACAAGAATTATAAAAAAACTTCACCAAAGCTAACTATAGGGTACCAAGCGATGGTATAAAAAGCTTCATACCACCCACGATCGCAGACACCATCACTATGCATTTAAGCAACTGCATAAACTCTGCTGTACCTGACCAGATTACAACCAGGTCTTCCCGTAAAAACAAGCCACCATGGTGGACTTCAAGTATAAACAGATTCCATAACAAGAGGAAGAAACTGTTGTCCAAAAGCAAGAGGGATATCACTTTGCAGAGGAAGAGTTCCCTCCTAAGCCTAAACAGGAAAATCAGAAATATGTAGTGTCTTCTAAAATAAACTATGAAACTAAAATTGCATCCCTAGCCAAGGATAATCATAAGGTATTCTTTAACTACATCCAAAGTCTAAAAGGGAATGCCCAGCTATGTGCTAAACTGGTTGTAGATGGAATCACGCATACTACTCCTGAAGATATCGCCAACCTGCTAGCTGACAGATTCAGCACAAACTTCACTCCCCTATCCCGCCTACCATATTCCAAAGCTTACCTGACACCAGCCCTCTGCCTAGTATCTCTACAGAGCAGCTCATCTCTGCACTCACCAAAGGCAAAAACAGGGCCTCAGTGGGACCAGATAATATTCAAGCTTGTTTACTAAACAATCTAATTCAAGACCTAATGGACCCACCTGGCGTTCTCTTTAATCATAGTTTGAGAACTGGCTATGTGTCTGCAGAATGGAGAACGGCAACAGTAATGCCCCTGCACAAAGGGAGGCCATCAACTGACTGGGAACTACAGACCCATAAGTCTAATCAGCCTCATCTGCAAGGCCATAGAAAGAATTATCATGGACTTTATCAACAAGGACATAGGGACCTCCAAACTTTGGAGCAAACCCAGTTTGGCTTCATTAAGGATAGATCATGCTTATTAAACCTGGTAGACTTCTTTGAGAATGTCACCAAATCTATGGGCAAAGATAAGACAGTGCACACAGCCTATCTCGACCTTGCCAAGGCTTTCAACACAATTCCCTTTTCTGGCATCATTGAGAAACTCTCTCACATAGGGATTCACTCTTACCTTACTAGGTGGGTAGCCAATTGTCTCACCAACAGGACACAATCTGTTAAAATTGGTGACTCTACCTCCACCAGTAGACCTGTCACCAGTGGAGTACTATAGGGGTCTGTTCTGGGCCCCTTACTGTTTAGCATCGATTTCTCAGAAGTCCAGGCCAAAGTAGATGGCCTTTGGCAAACCAAGTTCACTGATGATTTCAAGCAGGGAGCAATCAGAGTCCCCTAATGATGTCAACATATTACAAGAACGGCTAACACAAACAAATGATTGGTCCCAAAGCCATAGTCCAAAACTAAATGCAAAAAAATGCAGTTTTGTGCTATTTGGCAAAAAATAATTCCCTATAAATTACAATACTGACAGCACCCCCTTGAGGTCTAACCTAATAGTGCAAGACTTGGGAACACAAGTTGACAGGAATCTGAATTTTGACCACTAAGTTTCCACATTGGTAAGGAAAGTCTTCTATATAGCACACCTCATAAGCAAGGGCATAGCATCCAGGTCAAGGGATGTTAAAACTCCAATGTACTTAACCCTCATCAGGCCACTAATACAGTACAATGAAACCTTTTGCATGTACCTCACCAGACACCTGCAGCAGCTGGAGAAAGGAGATACCTCAGAGGTTTCTAACTAGAAAACACAGGGACTCCAAACCATGACCTACATGGACAGGCTGAAAGCCCTGTTACTTTACTCTGTTTTTGTATAGGCTGCTGACAGGTGACTTGTGCCTGGCCTATAGGGCAGTCTCCAAACCTGTCCTAATGAAATGCTGCACACCCACAAGTCAAATCACTCAAGAGTCGCTCACTCTAAGGATATCAACCTAGCTTGTGACATTAACAGATCATGCTGGAGAGACAGAAATGTCTCCCAGAGACTGCCACTTCTCTGGAATAGGCTCCTATTCATGTAAAATAGAGCTCCTCACTGACCCTATTCAAATGCATCCTAGATAACTGGATGGGAGACCACAAATTCACCCCTGGGGTGGTATCCATGTCCCTCATAGACAGGGGTAGCTGGTGTTGATCATAGATCCACTCTGTTCATAAATTTGTTCTGCAAACTTCCCAAAAGGGAACAAATGGAGATACTTGGGATTAACATGGCTAGGCTTGTAAAGGCTCTAGGGCCGCTAGCTTCATATGAATGTAATGGCCCGTCATACGACAGGAATCCTAGCTCCCATCAGACAACTAAGTGTAACCCTGTCCTTGTTCAGCTTAGTGAGCATGGGGTATGTGTGTTAAACAATGAAGTCACCAATTACTAGAATTGTGCTATCCCAAACAGAACCAAGATGCTATCCTCCAAAATAAAGGAAGCCAATCTGGTTGTCCCCTGCCACAAACAAACTGTACAACAGAAGGAAGAAACTGTTGCAAAAGAGAGTAAAATCCCATGAGTGGAGGAGCTCCCTGGTCAGCTTCAGTAAGAAGCTGAGACCCCTTATAAGATCCTCCAAAGCTAGCTACGAAAACAAAATTGCCACTAATTCTAAGGACAACCACAAAGCATTCTATAGCTATGTCAAGAATCTCGATGGCAACACCCAGATCTGCTCTGAGTTACAGCACAAAGGCAAGAAAATTACAGAACCAACTGATATTGCCAACATCCTGGCAGACAGGTTCAGTGCTAACTTTACCCCCCCCCACCCCCTAAATGGCCCATATCTATACAGGACAAATGTAGAGTCCCTGTAATCACAAATACGCAGGTAAAAGCTGCACTCTCTAAAGCCAAAAACACAGCATCCATGGGACTGGACAACATCCCAAGCTGCGTTTTACACGAACTTCAGAATGAACTGGCTCCCCACTTAAGCACCATGTTCAATACTAACCTCGCATCAGGCTTTGTGCCCACTGAATGGCGCACAGCAACAGTTACCTCACTCCACAAAGGGGGAGCCACCACTGATCCCGGCTACTATCGACCTATTAGCCTGACGAGCCTGGTCAGCAAGGCCATGGAACGTATCATCATGGAACTCATAAACAAAGACATTGGTAACCTCCAAACTCTGGATCCCACCCAGTTCGGGTTTGTGAAAGGCAGATCATGCCTCCTGAACCTGATCAAATTCTTTGAGTTAGTCGCCAAAGCCGTAGATGAAGGTAAGGTGGTTCACACAGCCTATCTTGACTTCGCCAAGGCTTTCGACACCATCCCCCATTCTGGAGTTATAGCTAAACTCACTAAACTAGGTATAAATCCCTACATCACAAGATGGGTTGCAACTTGCTCACTATCAGAACCTACACTGTAAAAGTTGCAGACTCCAAATCTGACCTCAAAGCAGTGACAAGTGGAGTACCACAGGGTTCCGTCCTGGGACATCTCCTGTTTGGTATCTACTTCTCTGAAGTACAGGCTAACACAGAAGGCCTCTGGCTAATGAAGTTCGCAGATGACTGCAAACTAGGAGCCATAGTCAAGTCCCCAAATGATGTGGACATCCTACAGAAGGGCCTCGCTGAGACAGATGCCTGGTGTCAGAGCCATGGCCTCAAGCTCAATGCCAAAAAGTGCAGTGTCATCCCCTTTGGTAAAAACTCTGTACCCATGAACTACCACATAGGCAGCAATCTACTTAACACCGAATGTGTGATAAGATACCTTGGACCCAGGTGGACAGTAGTCTCTCCGTTGATAGTCACATCGCCACAGTAGTCAGGAAGTCCTTCTACGTGGCACACCTCATCATAAAAGGGTTCTCATCCAGGAAAAAAGAGGTAATTTTTCCCCTCTATTCAACACTCATTAGACCCATTATAGAGTACAATGCCCCTTTTGGAATGTACCTCACAAGACATCTGCAGCAGCTGGAAAGGCCACAGAAGTACCTCACAAAGAGGATTACTGGCCTCAAACAAATGCCCTACACTGACCGCCTCAAAAAACTCCAGCTATACTCCATAGAATACCACCTACTCCGAGGTGATCTCTGCCTAACATATAAAGCTATATCAAACCCAGAGCTGTTGGACATGCTACACCTAAAGAAATCCCAAACTCTCCGAACTACAAGCTCTAGGGACCTAAACCTTGTCACCACAATAAACAGGACATGCTGGAGGGATAGATTCCTGTCCCAGAGACTTCCCATACTCTGGAACATGCTACCCATCTATGACAAGCAAGGTTTTTCATTAGCACCCTTCAAGAAAAATTTTGATGAGTGGATGGGAAATAGGAAATACACCCCGGGGATCACTTCTGTGTCTCTGCTCGACGGTGGCACAGGAAAATAACTTTCTTGGGTGGCGTAAGCCAGGGAACCTTGTTGGCTAGGCTTACGTAGGCCCTTGGGCCGATAGCCTAGTACCTACCTATGAACCTATTTCCAGAAGCTGATGCATTCTTATTAGACACTTGGGTGTTATGTTGTTGGTGAAATATGATGAAGGGGAGCATGTAGGAGAAGTATTAGTAGAATTTTGTTGCTGCCTACTACTAAAATTCTAGGAGGCTTTTGTAGGTATTTTTTAGGGCATCTACGTATGATGGTTTAGTGTTGTCAGTATGAGGATATTGAGTTTTTGTGGGTGGAGGTAAAAGTGTGATGCCCACTGCATGAATGAGATTTTGAAAGGGCTGCTCCTATGTCAGCTATGTGTTTGCACTTCTTACACATATAATTTGTTTGGTTAACTACTAGTTAATTTTCAGTGAGCATGAGGCAGTTTCTGCACTGTCTTAGGGTACCAAGTGCTGGAAGGCTGGTAATTGAAGGGGATGTTGTCTGCTGCAACTCTGTGCTTTCCACTGCTGTATTATTTTGGGTGTAGTAAGAATGACTGAAACATCAAAAGACTGAAACATAATAAGACTGAAAAAATCTCAAACTCAAAATACTGACAAAAGTGAAGGTATACTGTGGGGGGGCTGTTATGCCCTTTCCCCACTGCTGTGCGACTTTAGAGTTACTATATATAATCAGCAGGGGGGTATTAGGGTGCAGGAGCCTTGCCCCCAGCAAAGCCTTTGAAAAATATAACAAAATCTAACCACACAGAAAAGCACTGAAAAATCTGACAACACTGAACCACATTTGGAGAAAGGACCTTAACTCCTCCCTACTACAACTTCACTTTTGTCAGTATGTTGAGTTTATGCTGTAGGTGGATTGGATACTCTAAATTGGCCCTAGGCATGAGTGCGTGTGTGTGTGTGTGCATCTTCCATGGAAGGTTGGCCACTGGGCTGGCAACTCGACACTGTAAAACTCCACTGCCAATCATGAGTGGACAGGTGATCTGCTGTGGCGACCCTTAACTGGGAAAAGCCGAAAGAAGTAGAAGCAGTCTTTTTTGATTTCAGTCTTTTTCATTTTCCGTCTTGTAATTATTTGTCTTATGACATTTCAGACATTTTAAGTATACCCATTATTTTATAGGAACTTGGAGGAAAATAAAGAAAGGAGGGCACTGGGTCATAAAGGACATATAGAAAACAATAGCACAGAAAATAGTGCAACTGGTAACAAGTCTGGAAATATCAAACCAACACATATAGCACTAAGCAGACTAGAGTCAGTTGTTTACAAGATGAAAGAAGAATGATTTTTGCAGTAAACAATTAGGGAAAACTTCACTTGCACCCAGCTGGCTTGGTGTTGTGCTCAGCACACCCGATCTCAGTATGTAGCAAACAGTACAAAGTAAAAGACCAATGAAAATCAGCTACATATGTTCACTTAGTGCCTGGCTATCTAGAAATAGCAGCAATGGTACTCTCATTACAACGACCACTGATGTCTCAAGATGTCTCACACACTACGCCAAAAATGAGCTAATTGCAAACAGTGAAAAAAGGCAGGCAAATCAGATTAAATAAAATGACTATATGCAATGAAAAATGCCAAAAAAGAAAAAATATATATATTTTTGTTGTAACAGATGATCAGAACAATGTTCTAACTTTGCACACTAGGCCGTAAACAAAATTAATTTACTTTCTGATATGACTTCTAAGTTGAAATCACTCCGCCACTGTACAGGATGTAAAGGAGGCAAAACTTCTTAGGTAAAATGAAGAAAATATCAGAAAACAAATAACAGATCCATAACAAAATGCAGAGGTCAGCATAGATGCCACCCCCAGTCAGGACAGCAGGAAGAATGATAGGTGTTAATAAACAGAAATATGTCAGGTTGAATGTAAACTATAAACAGGGACACTTGTCAGCAAGAAAATCATGGAGGGGAAAAAAAGTCGTAAGTTAGGAAGCCTCTCCTGGCAGATATAAATGTGATATCATGCTCACTTTTAGCTCATGGAGCACACAAATTCTATTCTGTAAAGATGGAGTGTGATCAGAAAGGAATACGCTGATAAAAGTTTACTTACACAGGTTGAATGGGATGAAATGTCAGTGCTGTACCCACATAGATAAATTTTATTTTTACTTATTTATTTTATATTTACATTTGTTAACCAGGTTAGTCCGACTGGGCCCAGAAATACCTTTTTCTGCGGAGACCCAAGGAGAAAAGCTCCAGGAAAGTAATTAAAAAATAAAAAAAAATAACAATTCAAGTTGTAAGATACTTAGTACAAAAACAGAGAGAAATATACAATGCAAATATATACAAAGCAAAAGTACAGTACTTTGAGACTGCAGTAACAATACGTTTGAGAAATTTGGTTAGCATTACGTTATTTACAAAGAATGTAACAATGTCTAAAGTTCCATACTGTCAACACAAACAGGGATCCATGGTTTAATTGTTGGATATGAATGGGTACTTTAAATTAGGTACTGAATATAGAAACCAATCCTTCCCCTTGGAACAGAACAGATAAAACCAACCTCTTCCTTGGAAAAGAACAGATGAAGTCATGGAGAATGCATGCCACTTCTAGGGCTGATCAAAAGACAGTAACAGAAGCATGAAGTAAAAATATACAATATAATGGAAAGAGAACTGAAGTTACTAAATATGTTTATATTGTACACATGTATATAATAATACTGACTTTTTAAAACAAATGGGTGTCATTGACCATTTAAGTAAGTCTGTACCTTAATGCAATATAAGCACTGAGTTGGGCGGCTGGGTGTGAGCTGCTGAAGTGTTAACATTGTTTAGCTGAGTTGCCATGTTTTAGTAATAAAGTCACCTGTTTAACAGAACTCACGCTGAATAATGACATTTCTGAGATGATCCTCACTAAAAGCAGTCTGTGTTTTATAGCACAATCTGACATCTGGTAGAACCAGAATAGTCTCAATGGAAGAAAACTGAGAACACCGTCACGGGTTACAAAACCATGTCACACCATGCCTTGTGAACAAAAAACACTAAAATAGTTGTCATTATTAAAAACTGCAATACGTCCTCACCAAATCCTTGTTTACTGAATTTAAAATTATTATAAAAATACCAAATTTCTTTAGCCATAATGGTGCTTACCCCATCAAAGCCATTTGATTTCTTGTAGACCACTTTGCTGGCCTGCCTGGAGACAAAGATTTTCAGTGTCATATAGTGCCATGGACTTAGAAAAGAAATCAAAATCCAGGTAAACATACTTTTGTATGCTATAAGCAGCACTGGCTGAGGGCATATACAGCTTCTCTGCACTTACTGAGGGCGAAAGTGTTACATATAAGTCAGTAATTAATAAACTCAGTTAATGTTTTGTACTACAAAGAAATACAATTTTCACATAGGTTCAAGGTTACCACATTGTGGATATTATACAGTATATACTCTGTAAAGGCTAATGGTAGCCGAGGCGCTAGAGGATTTACTGTGCAATTTTCTTGAGAATTTACTGTGCTTCTTATTCTAATGAAAGAACAGTGATTACTACTAAGTTTCTGACTCGCTGGCCTACAGGTTGGAGTGGTTTTCATTATGAAAATGCATCTTTAAGTTTTAGATGTGTACGTACTTTTTAGAAAGCCAATAATTCAATTTTTAGATACAAGCAAAACAACCATACTCTTCCAAAAGTAGCAATGTTACAAAGGGGTCAGAATGGAGAGATGATTATATCAGCAAGAAAAGAAGACTAATACTGCTAGAACTGAATTCATCCTCAAGTCCTACCAGGTACCTTCATGTGGTGGACCTTGTTTTCACAAAAACTCACCAAAATAACACTGATACATTGACTGTATCTTATATACCATATATCATGAAGAGAGGTAGGTTAAAAAAATAAACCAGCTGGGTCCACAAGTCTCAAGATAAAAAAATGCTCAATCCTTGTGTGTGCACAGATGCCTAGACTGGAAAAAAACTGCAGTGCAGAATGCTCAAGCCACTTAAACATTCCTACAATGGGGTTAGGCCAGACTAAGGAGGAGGATGGCCCCCTGTTGTAGAAAAAAAAGTAGTGGTCCACAAATAAACACAAAACTGACAGGCCAAAAGAGAGTCATAAAGATGACAGAGTGGACTATTGAAAATAATGAAGAAATTATGTATTACAATTATGCAAGAAGCCCAGAATTCCAGACAGAAAATATTCATAAAGATTTTGAGAGAAATTATACGAAAGAAAAATACTTCCACTAGAAAAACTGTCAAAAGCTTCAAAGGCAAAGTTATGTGCACTGATACAACAGATCCATTGAAAACAGTACACAGACAAAGATACTTTGGTCTGCCTGGAAAAAAAGAGAAAAGGAGTGACGGAGGAAGTATGAAAATATAAAGAACTAAGCCCAGAGATTTTTGGAACGTATAAAAAGCAAACATGGACACAGGAATTAAAGAGAGATCTAATATGATTCAACACTTATGCAAAGGAGAAAGCAAAACTAATCAATACAAAAAAAGCATCTCCAAAGACATTTGAAGAGAAATACAGGCAAAGGCACCCAGATATGGAAAATTTTACAATACAAAAAATAAGAACACAGAGGGGGAACAGAATATATGATTTGTAATGTAGAAGTTAAACAGAATACCTGTGAAGTAAAGGATTTTGTGTAGAAAGTTCAACACAGAAAATGTTACAGCATGATGAAACAATAAGTCACCCAATTATGGAGAAACTTCCTTCAAAAACACTGATGAATGTATGCTAAGGAAATCCCGACTTATATTGCCCAGATGAATACCATTTTGCCTGAATCAAACTTGATTTTTATCAGCAAAGTTTCAATGCTTGACTATTGAAAAAACAAAGCAAAGATGTTGTCCTTGCCGCCTTATGCGTGATAAAAAGCCTCAACACTGCTGAATTATGGAGGACCCTCTCCAATAAAGCCTCAGAGCAATGGCAAACCAAGCTACCAATATCCCTGGGAATTTCTTCTGAACATGTAAATCACTAACAATACAGGACAGCATCTTCCATTTTGGTACTGATCCCAAATCATTAGTCAACAAATACTTCAAAATAACTTTAAAACTAGATACTACATATGTAAAGCAATTGAAACATGCTAAAAGCTGTCTTCATAACATACTTCACATATCTTTTCTAACCACATCCCATGTGGATGTAGCGAGACCTAAAAATCTTCCACCAAGTCTAACTGTAGCACTCTTGGCCTCCCAGAAAATAAAATAAATCAACATTCCCCATATCCAGCAAAAAAACAATCAAAGAAAACATATTACAATTATGACCTCTTGCCATTAACCTCAAATAAATCTTAAAAGCACTTTGATACAGTAATACAGGCATACTGGCATTGTACAACTCCTACAGTAAGAGATAACACAGCAAATCTTTGAATAAATGCCTCCCAATGGGCAGTCTGCCATCCAACTATGTACCTTTAATGTTCTCCCATCCCATCAACATTCTTCTAATTTTCCAATGCTTAGTAATATCTTTGGCACTTACCGACATAGTAGTAACATCCAGAGCTGCTAAATATGCCCTCTTCATTCTCTAAGAAACATCTTTCTACTAACCATATAGAATATATATTGAAATTAAACAAAGTGACCACCTCCTATCTTACAAAGGCAATCAGCCAATGAAATTCCTGAAAAATGATAAATCTGCCCTATAAGACTTTTTGCTGGACTAACATCAAGACTACTGAATCAACCAGCTAGGTATAGTTTCCCAATCTCCAAAACCTGCTCTGGCACTCCAGCTGAAAACTGCCTCTGGGGCCAAGGTCCAAAACCTGCAAAACTGAAAATGAAACAAGCTATTACCAATACATTCAATCTCCCATGAACATGCTTTGCAGAAGCACAAACATTCATTTTAACAGAATGTGATACCAACTTCCTTACCAGCAGCTGAACCATCTCAGTCGTCACTGACTTCAAAGAAACGTGTACTACTACTTCATTCTTCAAATGAAAAACTACCTTATTGTACAACTTGTCTTGACATACAACCACTGCTACCCCAACTGGCATCAACTTTTAAAAGGTAATATCCTTCATTCTCACATCTGCCCAACTCAGAGGCCACACCAAGGAAAACCATTTACGTTTAAAGTAAGCCCCCATGCCTACACTTTCTGCTGTATCTCCACAGAGCTGTAAATCAGCTTACAAGATCCAATCTTCCTGACACATGGATACAATGTAAAAATTCATTATAAACTTACTCCAAATGAACAACTCCTCCTTAAGTATCCCTGGCACATTTACCCTTGTACTTTCTATTCCTATCCCTTAACAGAGTCACTAAAGACCTGGTAAAGACTCTACCTGGGCTAACTGCTCTATATGTAAAATTCAACAACCCCAGCAATTTTTCATTCCCACTTTTGAATTATCCGAGGACATTGTCCATTTTCTCCTGCAACTTATTCAATTTGTCTTCTGGGAGATAAGAAGAAGGTCCTAACACACATCTACAAATAAGCCAAAGAAAGCTGATACTTTTTCCAAGTGTTTTTGTTCATCTTTTGCCAGCAGGACCCCAAACTCTCACATAAACATATAAAAGACTGACCATCCTGCCACACCCCTTTTTTGACTTCTCCTACCAACAGAAAATAATCTAGCACCACCTTCAAGTCTGAGGTTCTTTACTCCCAAATCCAATGTAGAGTCAAGCTATTTGTTTTTTTAAATGTAGCACATACAACTGAACACCCCAAGGGCATGTTGTAGTCAAAATAAAGTAACCCATAACCAGATCCCTAGTATTAGCTAATCTTCTTCTCTAATGGGTAGCTGGTGGAACGCGGATTCAATATCCATCTTCCCCAACCATGGGTCTTGGAATGTATGGGTCACTCCTACTCCATCATCCAGCAATGCATACTGCACTTTCATTCCCCTCTTAGTGATATGATTACTGACTGACCATCCTTCCAGAAAGGACAAGTAACGAATCAGATGATATTCCCATGTCCACTTCATAGGTGACAACCCCAGTGGAGAAATCCTACATTCTTGAAAAGGACAGCCCAGTGGGCAAAAAACATGGTTAGCCTGTACCTCTTTAGCTAACAACTCCTGAACAATGTTCTATTTACTCTTTACTGATCCTAGATTACCACAGACAGAACTTAATATTGAATCCTTGCTTAAACCCATTAATGAGTTCTTCAGCAATGGCCTTGCTGGGTACCCCAGCAAACAAAATACAACATTTCAACCTTAACAGTGGAGTGACATGGCAGATCTCCCAGGCCTTCCCTGAAAGGGGAGAGGTGATCCCCCTGCTCCATGTATTACTCTTACCAGCTGTTCATAACCGTCATTCTGAGGCCCAAAAAGGACCATGATTCCCTGACCCTGTCTCCTTCCAAAAACATCTCAACACAGCATGTGGACCTCCAAAATGTGAATACAAATGTGCAAACCAACACATAATCCAGCTATACTGCATTTACGTGCATCAAACCTTAGGCATATCTGCAAAATTTTCCAGACTTGACCTGCTGACACCCGCTCCTTTATCAATCATTGTCCCCAACCATGAGTCTGCATATTTGCATTTCTACCACAGGAATCTGTCCAGTGCTTTTAGTTTTCTGAAATGTTGGTTGTATCACAACCAGCATTGCCCCCTCTCATTCACTGGGATTTCATAACCATCAGAAAGTAAGCTGTCAGCAGCAGACCTTTTTTCAGGTGTTTCTCCAAAATCAGTGCCATATAGTACATAAATCCCACAACCCACAAAATCAAATTAGCCCATGACCTTAGCCTGAACTGGCTGAGCATCTCCCTAATGTACCCAACGCCACTATCAAATCCTTAGACTCCTGAACTTCTATCTTAGCAATCCACTGAGCTCAATCTGCATCGATACGGTCAAAAACATCAACAAAATCCCCTCCTCCAAATATTCTCTTTCATTATCATGCAAATCTGCAGCATTACGAAAACATCTTTACTACCTTTCAAAAAGCAGAGCTCATCTTGTTGACTTACAGCCTATCAGACATAAGTCACCCTCTGCCTTCCAACTGTTCAAAAGGTATCTGAAAGGAAGACAGTTTCTGCCCGTCAGCTCTGCTTTACCTGCCTCCGCCACCCTACCTACATCAATCCTACCTTTTCTCCCCAGTCCCTGCAAGCCAGCCATGAACTTTGCTCAACAAATGCTGTAATTGCACTCTTCCTTCACTCCCCAAACCCTAAACAGCCTGCAATTTCTTGTCCTACATTAAGTCTTACATTATCTTACTCATGAGAATGAGACAAAAAAATTGTTACCTGCTGTGCTCTGCAGTGCTGGTACCACGGGAGCTGCCTCCACTTCCTGCCCTAAATTTGGTTTTTGCTCTCTGACTCTTTGGCCATTCAGAAGGAATGCCAGCCTCCTTCACTGCTCTCTTCTTCTTCCATCTTGCCCTGGATTGCAATTCCTTCAAATTCTCTAGTGGTGTCTGAGCTGCTCACTCCTGAAACAGGACCGCTGCTTGGGAGGTAATCACAATAGTACTTGTTCTGGAATTCCATTATGGTAGACATTTTGCAAAGAAACATCACATTCATCATATCATCCCCACTCCAAAATATACCTCCCTTGCCCTTCCCCCCCACAAGCAAGGGTCTCCTAATATGATCTTGCCCATGCTTTAGTACAAAGTACTCTTCCCATTCCCACCTTTTTTTGATAACCTACATTACAGAGGCTATTATATCACCTTTCCCTATCTAATGGGTACAGTTGACTTCCTTCCAATGAAGAGGGATGTGTCCCTGTCTGCCCTGCCCTTCCAGAAAACAATATTACATGATATGGACCAGCAAACCCATATTAATAGTCGGTTTACGCCATTCATCAATAATATCTTGTTATTAATACCTTGACCCTCATACCAGTTGTACTTGGTCAAAGTTCATGTAGCTACTCGAAACATTTAACTCCCTATGCTGTGGAATAAAATCCCGGTCCATGTGAGGCAGAGCACCTCGCTGACTCTGTTCAAGAGAAATCTAGACCTGTGGATGGGAGAGGAATCATCTCTGTGTCACTGCTGGACAGAGGCACAACAAACTAATGGGCACAGTATTTTTCATATAGGCTTATAAATGCCTTAGGGCAGATAGCCTAGTATAAACCTATGAACCTATGAACCTATTTAAAATATCATCTGCTCTCCTTTCAACTGACCCTGATTTTCAGGGACTTCTCTAACCTTGGCTCAGAATTTCTACACTAGCCTCCTTCCTTCTAAAACTACAATTTCTGTGATGTACAAATGTGCATCAAAATATCTTGGATAATTAACATTAAATCCCTATTAATTCTACAAAAGAACTTACTGTGCAAATGCTTAAAAGATCATTACCATGTTGTGGACTCCAAACTGCACTGGTGTTTCTCAGTGTTTTTCCTTAAAATGGAAGAATTCTCTTTATGGGAATGGGTGGATGGATGAAAGCTATGCAATGACCCTCCCCCTTCTTCCCAGTCTTGCAGAGAATAAACCACCTAAAAAAATTTACCACTGCTAATGTGGTCCTGCCCCCGCTGCCCCCTGTCCTCTTGCGGAATGGTACAATACAGTGCGCGACATGCTCTCTGATACACAGCAGAGTTAACACAGAGTTTCAGATCAAAATGAGGAATGATCATCATGAGTATGGCAGAAACTGTATGTTGGAAACTGCTACTTGCCTTCATTTTATTTATATTTAATGACAAAACATCTGCATATTCGCAGGCAGAATACTGATGAAGAATGACTCAAAAACACAGAGTGTACCGGAGAATCTTTTTAATGGCAGTGAAACACCTCCCCAAAACCCATGTAAGCATATACTTTCCAAGCTCTTCCAGAGAAATCATTGTGTTAGGATTATGCTGCTTAGCAGCCAATTAATTGTATAGCGAGATTGCAGGGGGAAAGCCAAGTGTGCTGATATACACAGCTTCATATCCCTCAACATGCTGATGTCAATGCCGATGCCACACATGTTCCAGCACACATACTGTCGCTGCAATGGCCTCTTCACCATCCTGACATGGCCTGACAGTCACTGAGCATTATGCTGATATCAGCCACTGAACTGGTAATTCAGCTCACCCACTAAAGCTATCCAACTCACTGCCAGCACCAAAATACAACTGTACTACCTCCCTTTCCTTCTTTTTTTCATTTCTTTTCTTTAAAAAAATAAACAGCCTGTACAATCCAAACAGATTAGATGTCAGGGATAGCTACTATGATTGCCTGACTGCACTGCAGGAAACAAATCACTTGAAGATTTTTATTATATGAAAACTTGACTGTAGATCAAAAGTCATAATCACAATACAGGGTTAAAATTATGCACAAGTATTCTAGACGATGAACTACAGAGTAATTGAGAAATATATAAACAGCATGGCATGCATATGCCATTATTCACAACTCAGTACTGTACTTAATATTATTCTTTTGAAAGTACTCACAATCATACCCTATTATTGTAGAAGCTTGGAGATATCATTTATCCTTTAAACCACTTTGTAATTAAGCCAGACTTTCACTTTCACCTACTAGCTCCTTTTCTACTCACTAAAAGACCTCAAATCAAAACTTATGTACCTGCAATTCTTATTATTTTTAGTCCCAGTACGTTTCAGTGGGTCTACAGCAAGTGGTCAAAAGCTAATAATAGCGAACGACCACAACTTCGAAAACACCAGAACTCGAAGTTGCAATTGTTGGGGGGGGGCACCCCCCTGCTAAATATATATACCATCTCTGAGATCGCACTACAGTGAGGAAAGGGCAAATACCCCTATATACACTGTAGTGTGACCCCACAATAACAAATTCCAGTTCCGGTATTTTCGAAGTTGTGGTCATTCACTATTATTAGCTTTCGACCACGTGATATAGACCCCCTTTCAGTCAGGTGGAAGATGTGATTTGTGTTGCAATCATGCTGAAGAAACTGAGAATCTAGTCCCTCCCAATTAAATACTAAAGTCACCCCTCACCTACCTAAAATCATCTGTTACCTCATTTCCTCGCTCATCCCTGACCCCCTGGCACTTGATACACTACTACTTCATACACAAACAGGCATGTGTTCCAAAACAGTTTATTCACTGCACACACAGTACTAAACTGTCTGATTTGTTATTCTCAAAAAGAGCAACACTTTTCCACAGTACACACCAGTGTGCATACTCTACAAGTGTCTTAATTTTCCAGAAAGTTCAGTACAACATTTTTTCTTAGTACACCACTGGGTACAGACTTTGTATTACCGTACAGTTTTTCCAACACTCATCTCAGTAATTTCTCTGAATATGCTTCATACTAAACAAATACTTTTTTTTTTCAGAATCAGCTTAATCCATTTACTGTGCATATCTTGCTTTGTAATCTTCCAGTGATTTCATATCACTTTTGCCAAAACATGTAATGGTATTTGCCATTCTGCCAAAGATCGATATGTCGTGCATTTGTTTTTCAGAGTTGGTTCTTTCTTATGGTTATTTTGCATTGTTTTTAGCTTCTGTTTCTTTCTGTCACTTGATATGGCAAAAATATGACTCTCACTTGTCTTAGCACTCATTTAAGTAGTCACTTAATAATCCACATTTAATTTCACCCTTGTTAGATTCACAGTATCCCAGAATAAATCAGTTTGGGAAAACAGGAAAAAGAAAACAGTAATTCATCATACGCTCAAGATTCTGTTTTTACTACTGGAGAAATCAACTCAGATAGGTCTGAACTTAAAAGGAGTGATGCAAGGATTCAATTATATTACAAGTTTCACGTATTCAAGCAAACTTTTTGTTCGCCAAATAACCACCGGTATAATATTAGGAAACTTTCTGGAACATACCTCAGACATTTTTTGAACAAGAATTCTGGACAATGTCAAAATAATTGAGGAACAAAGGGTCAAATCAGGGGCAGATTTTAAATGCTTCTCTTATATACTAGTTGCTAGAATAACATATTTTGTATTATCATGCATTTACTAGAGATACAAAGTCTAAAACTCAAATGTCTGCCATTATTTAGTGATTTCCATTCATAATTTGCCAGAAAACTACACATTTTACAAGGAACAGACCAAAAATATGACACACAACTCTGCAAAGTTGAGAGGTATGGCCTAGAAACTCACTGTGTAGCTTTAGTGTAATATATTTACAATGATGTTGTACAGTACTGTACCATCACACCACTTCAAACCCACTGTACAAGTGTACTCAATTCAATCAAACTGAATGATTCAAAATTCAGCTTGTAAACAATCGCAGTTCAGTTCCTCTCTCACTTGAGAAACTAACAACCCCACCTGAATACTTCCTTTCTCTGTTAGCAAGCTCTACATCTCTAATACTCAGTCTAACACGTTATAGGCCCATATCAGCGAAGCTCTCCACAGTTACTTCCTCTATCTGCCTGACAGGCCCTTTTATAAAAAAGGGGTGTGGCCTCTTTCACTGGGGAGATGTAGATCCTCTTCCTACACACTGTCCCAAAACTTCAGCCCTACACACCCAGCAGCTGTTGCCAGCAGCACTGTACTGCATCAAACTATAATTATATGCTATATAATTGCACACACACACACGCGCGCGCGAGTGTAACTGGCTCAGCTAAATAAGTTGTTGATCGATAGCTGTCTACTCAAATGCATAAGGTCGACTAGGCAGCTGGTTCACAGGTATACAAGATCAAAATCCAGGGTGTTGGGGAATCTGCCCTTATCACTTGTGTGTGCAGGCTCATAGTAAGTATATATATATATATATATATATATATATATATATATATATATATATATATAATTAGCCGGGGGTATGGAAGGCACAAATTATTTTTTTTAACTTTTAAAAAGGAAAAGTTTGCATGCATAGAGGCTGTTTCTCAGCACAAGCATACTGATGTGTCAATCTTTGTGTTTTCAACCATATGCAGTCAATGTTCTTGCAGTCAGCTATGAGTGTTTTTGCTTATTAGTGGTACATTCATATATATATATATATATATATATATATATATATATATATATATATACACATCCTGCAACACTGACACAGGTAAGGGGATAGGAAGTCAACTTTATGTGGTACAGGAGGAATCAGGGAATTTCCCCCTTTACCACTGTATTGTCATCTTGGAGTTAGTATAATTAATTAACAGTACACAGGGACATGTCCCCCACAAAAAAGATGTTTTAAGTTTTAGTTTTGTTGTCAATACTGTGGGATTCAAAGTTTTTGGCTTGATGGTTAGCCGTTTCATCTTCCATGGTGTTGACTATGTGAAGTAGATCCATATATACACATTTTGATATAGAAATACACACACACACATATATAAAAATGCGAGCATACATGCCTAAAATATTTACAATGAAAAAAATAAACATCTGTCGATCTGTATTACTACAATAGCAAATTATAAGCCAAATGAAGTAACCATGCAATTATTGGCATACATGTAAAAAATATGTATGTCAAAAACAGTTTCTTTTGTTATTATTCTGCTACACATACGATACTAGTATAAAGCATCTTCCTTTGATCATGAAAAAAAAAATGGGACGAGCTAAAAAAAAAGTATGTACTTAACATAATGATAGATCCATGTTATCTGATTTTCATCCGGTTCAACTATGGGTTGTCAGATCTGTCCGGATCCAGCCTCGGCACCAATCTTGAAGCTTTTTGGCTCTAGGCTCTGACTCCTCTCCTACTCATAAGTTCCTGGCCTCCACACTCTACTACTTTAAATCAATTTTGCCCCCTGATGAATAATATAACAAAGCACAAGCAACAAACACTACTCTAACAAAAAAAGGTCTTACTCTGGCTAATTTCTGAATGGAATGAAAAAGGCCATGACATGGTTACAGAGCACTTGTGGTGATGACTGCTTATTGACAGGGAATGCCAAGGTTGACCGGTCTTCAGAGTTTCAATAGTGACAATTTGGCAGGGGACAGGTGGGAGGGATGAGAAAAAATGGATCGATCGTTATGGTAAATGCATAACTTTTGCATCCAATGTTGTCAATTTTCATCCAATTCAACTATGGGACAAATTTCCAAGCATATATCTCCAGGTGGTATCAAGGAAGGACATTCCTAAGAACAGTGGAGTCAAGGGATGAACGAGATATGTACTGTTCATCCACTCTATAAAGTCATACAAATGTTGAGAGAGAATCAATATCAATTAGTAAAAAAGGTATGAATAAATGTGGTCACTGTGGATACTGTAAATATGTTTGTGTCAATAATGTTTTCACTGTCAACAACCAAACAATTAAGATGCTGGGGTCCTACCACTGCAGTTCTATAAGGGTGGTATACTGTGCTATTTGTTCTTCATGCCCCAGGTTCTGTGTTGGGAAAACTGAGCAAAGACTCAAAGATAAAATCTATGAACATTTATATGATATTAGAAACTGAAAGAGACAAATGCCTTTACAAACATACATAAGAGAACCAAGTTCTTTGTTATAGAGCAAAGGGGGGACCATAGACTTTGAAAGTGGTGAAACTTGAGCTATATTGGGAACAATGGCTAAATGCTAACGGCTGGCCAGGACTTAATGAACACATATCAATTAACTGTATTCTTAAATTAAAATGTTAAGATAAAATATTTAACATTTTATATGTTTTACATTTTTAACAGTGAATCTAAATATTAATTAAATAATATGGTTTATATATTCATAAATATATATATATATATATATATATATATATATATATATATATATATATATATATATACACACACACACACACACACACACACACACACACACACACACACACACACACACACACACACACGTTTTTACACACATTTTTATGTTGAAACGGTTTTAAACGTTTTGAACTTCTAAACTTGTTTGGTAACGTTTAAAGTTATCACATCTTTAAGATTGGGAAATGGAGTTGATTGAGGGGTCACGTGATTAATTTGTTTTAATTTATAGTGAATTATTTAATTATATAAAGTATTTAATACCCAAAAATCTTTAGTTTGTTATCTGATAAAGTTTTTAATTAAAAATGAACATGTTCATCTATCTGTATCTCTTGTTTAAGTATATTGTGGAATAAATATTTTTCTGTATGTTGACTTGTCTGGAGGAGTTTCTGGACTATACGATGTTTATGGTTTTTAGTTTGTCCTTTGCTTCGTGATACAGTTTTTGTTGACCAGGTAGAAACTGTACAGATATCATAAATAGGAAGTCTGCTAGAAAAGGCTACAGAGACATGGCCACAGCCCTTGTGGAATGATCCTTACTCTTAGATTGTAAAGCCTTTTTACTGTAAGCAAATGTAATACACATACCCACATAGACAAAGTAACCTTAGCCATTGCCTTGCCCAATTTTAATTTGGGGATTGCCACAAAAAGCTGATCAGACTTCCTGAAAAGCTTAGTTATGTGAACATAAAACCTGAGATGGTGATGGAAGTCCAGCATATGAAGAATATTTTCACCTTTATTACAAAATCATGGAAAAAAAGACTGGTAGATTTATTGCCTGATTTAGATTAGCTTCAGATACCATCTTAGGAGAGAAAGAAGTATTAGTTCTTACTGGAACTCTATTCTTTAGAAAAACAAAGTAAGGAGATCTGCAGGAAAGTGCTTGCATCTCTGATACTTAGCTAATATGATAGCCACCAGAAACACTGTTTTCCAAGATGGGATTTTCAAATCCACTGATGCTGCTGGCTCAAATGGCAGTTGAGTCAATGCTTGCGACATGATAGTAATGTCCCACGGAAGACCTGGATCTCTGACTGGGGGCCTAAGTAGGAATGTTCCCTTTAAAAAAGCTTTGGAAATCTTCAACTATGCTATAGAAGAGTTGCTCAGGCCTATGTAAAAACTAGAGATAGCAGCCAACTGCACCTTGATAAATGAGTAGCCAGACTTGTTTTGACGAAGTTCTGATAAAAACTCTAAAATGGAGGGAACAGGAGCTGAATAGGGGTCTTGATCTTTGGATGATGCCCAAATATTAAATCTTTTCCATTTGCTGTGGGACACCTTGGTGGTGGCATGTTTTTGACAGGCTGATAAGATCCATACAACAGATGAGGAAAGCTTAGCATCTCTGGTGAATGTCTGAATTGGAGGAACCGAGTGATTAATTTCATGGTTTTCTGATATGGGGATTTAGATGGGTGAGACAAGAGCTCTGGATACTGATTCGGTTTCCAGGGAAGATGTGATAGAAGAGGTCACAAGAACAGAAACTATGTTTGCTGAGGCCAGAAAGGGGCAGTGAGGATCACCTTGGCCTTGCACATTTTTGCTTTCTGTATAAATTTGTTCATTACAGGCAATGGAGGAAAAGCACAAAGGAGACCCAGGGGATACTTGTCCCTTGGTGACTGTCCCTGTGCAGGGGTCAGGGTTAAGTAATTGCTGCATTTGTAATTTAGATGAGATGGAAAAAGATCACAGTGAAGCTGGCTCCAGTGACTGAAGATCAAGTTTGCTAGTGCTGGATTGAAGGACCACTCCTAAGGTATTAGGATAGACCTGCTCAATTTGTCCACTAAAACACTGGACAATCCCAGGATATGAGTTGCCATAAGAAAGTGTCATGAAGCGGGGGGGGGTTCAAGATGCCATACTGCTAGCAGCACTGAACATTAGCTCCGCTTATAACATTTTTAGTCTGACAGGAAATTTAATCTAATTTTTGGAAATACTAATCCAAAAGTATATCAGAGGATTTGTGAATATAGGTCCTTTATTATTTTTCAAGTGGAACCTGCGTGTTGAGAGACAGCCTTACAAGACTATCTGCAAATATATAGAGCTGAGTATATTTTTCTGTATTATTCTGTATTATAGAGCTAAACTGTTGCTTAGATATCTGTTGACTTACTGTTCTGCAAATATACAGAGATCAGTATATATTTTTTGGTTTTATAATTTGCACTCAGATTCCTCACATCTCTGTTGAAACTGTCTTCCCCACCCCCCCTCATTATGGTTTCTATAGCTTGTGTTAGGTTCCCTTAATTTGACCTGTTAATAGCAGCAGTCTGCATTTAAAGTGGAACCTGTGTGTTGAGAGACAGCCTTACAAGACTATCTGCAAATATATAGAGCTGAGTATATTTTTCTGTATTATTCTGTGTTATAGAGCTAAATTGTTGCTTAGATATCTGTTGTCTTACTGTTCTGCAAATATACAGAGATTAGTATATTTTTTTGGTTTTATAATTTGCACTCTGATTCCTCACATCTCTGTTGAAACTGTCTTCCTATTTTGACCTGTTAATAGCAGCAGTCTGCATTTAAAGTGGAACCTGTGTGTTGAGAGACAGCCTTACAAGACTATCTGCAAATATATAGAGCTGAGTATATTTTTCTGTATTATTCTGTATTATAGAGCTACATTGTTGCTTAGATATCTGTTGTCTTACTGTTCTGCAAATATACAGAGATCAGTATATATATTTTTGGTTTTATAATTTGCACTCTGATTCCTCACATCTCTGTTGAAACTGTCTTCCCCACTCCCCCCCGTTCTTGGTTGTAGTTTAAATTTGGTGGCTTTTGCAGTGCCCGCCCCACTGTAGATTTGATCTAGGACACTCCCCCAGTCCCATCTCTTTACTGCATTCTACCTAATAAACCCTATCTGCACTTGCTTTTAGTCCTTTTTAATTTAATTACATTTTTTCAAACTGTGTGTGGACTAATATTGCTACATACAAGTGTGCCAGCTTGCACTGCATGTGAATTGTTTTTACTACTGTTTTTGCTACTTTTCTGAAAAAAAAATTGTAAGCCTGTTTCCTACCTTTCCTGTAATTAGTGTTCCAGATACAGATTTGCTGTATCCAGGACTATTTGTAAGCTTCTGAGCCCCCCAGGCCTTTCTGTGTTGGAGGGAAGCCTTCTAGCTTATCAGTGGCAGTGGTAAGCACTAGGTAACCTGTCTACCACATAAGGAGTGGTTCTGGCCCAGAATTTGTAGTTATTGGCCGTTTGGGCGGTCTTCCATCTCTCTCAACTTTCTGATTTGAAGGCCTGCATTTGGCACTTGTTTCTGTCCTGTAACTCCAGGGCCCATCTCATTTGCTCACTCAAAAAAAAAAAAAAAAAAAAAAAAAAAAAAAATGTATCTGCTTTTACTGTATTTGTGTTTCTTCCTACTTTATTTTGCTTTTGCGTCATCTTAAAAGTACTCAATTGTATTTATTACTGCTTAGTGTAACTCATTCTAAGCCTTTTAGTTTAAGCACTTGGGCTTCAGACCAGTTGTTTGACATTAAGAAGGTTTGTGGTCTGCACTGTAGTGGCAGAACAGGTAGCTTACATCCTTCTAAGTTGGGAACTGCTGATTGAGGGCTCAGTGTCTGTTATTCTAAAAGTGTATTAATAAGAAGTTATGTACTCACCATAACGTTCCATCTGAGTAGGTAGCTTCATTTGTCTGCAACCTGTGGGTCTTGGATCCAATATCGGATCCGAGCCGGCAACTTGTTTCAAGCTAATGGATCCGAGCTCCTAGCTCCTCCCCTCACCCATAATCCCCTGCTAACCCTCCATGACCTCAGATCGAGTTTGCCCCTCAATATATACCCAAAACGGGTATCCAACTAAGCTAGATCCGAAGAAGGCCAGGGGGAAGGAGGGGGGGGTGGTTGCAGACAAATGAAGCTACCTACTCAGATGGAACATTATGGTGAGTACACAACTTCTTAATCTGAAGTAGGGAGTTCATTTGTCAGCAACCTGTGGGACAGAGTCCCCAGCTACCTGAACCTTGGGTGGCCATCATGGAAGGATATTGCGAAGCACCGCAGAGCCAAAGGATGCTCTCCCTCTAGAAATCACGTCCAGTTTGTAGTGGTTAATAAAGGTATGACATGAGGCCCAAGTGGCTGCCGAACAAATATCATCCAATGGGACTCTAGACTTGAAGGCCGCAGAAGTAGAGATGGAACGAGTGGAATGTGCGCGAACTCCTTCAGGTGCAGGTCTCCCAGAGGCTTGGTACGCTAATAGGATACATTGAGAAATCCAGCGTGATAGAGATACTTTTGATATTGCTTTCCCCAAATTAAATTTGGCAAAGGAAATGAACAGCTGGTCGGATTGTCTATGACCAGCTGTTCTACGAGTATAAAAGTGTAGCTGCCTATGAACATCTAATGAGTGCAGCTTGTACTCTCCTTTATTCTGATATTTAGGGAAGAAAACCGGTAAATTTATGGATTGATTTATATTGGTTTCTGATGCTATTTTGGGAAGAAAAGAGGGATTGATCCTGAGGTACACTCTGTCCGGGTGAAAGATCAAATAAGGAGGCTTCACAGAAAGAGCTTGAAGCTCCGAAACTCTTTTTGCAGAAGTGAGGGCTACAAGGAATGCTGATTTTCCATGACAAGAATTTGAGATCTACTGAAGCAGCGGGTTCAAAAGGTGGAGCAGTCAAGGCTTGAAGAACTAGTGAAAGATCCCACGGTGGTACGGCTTCTTTTATAGGGGGTCTAAGCAAAAAGGTGCCCTTGAGAAAGGTTTTACACAACTTCGCCAACATCAAAGGCCCTGTATCATGTCCCACATGGTAATGTGAGATGGCCGCCAATTGCACTTTGACAGTTGAGCAACTAGCGCCTTCCTGAAAAAGTTCGGTTAGGAAGTCTAATATGGATGGAAGAGGAGCCGTAAAGGGATCTAGATTATGATGCTCCGCCCAGATGGAGAAACGTTTCCATTTACTGCGGTACACTTTCCTGGTGGAGGGGCTTATGCGCTGCCACAAGGATGGCTTTGACTGGTGAAGAGATACCGGGAGTCCTAACTAGGAGTGGAACTGGAGCAACCAAGCTGTCAGTTTCAGATTGTCCAGATTTGGGGTCGGTAAGTCCGATGGATGGGAGATTAGATCCAGACTGGATCCAGAATCCAAGGAGGATTCACTAGGTGAGACCACAGGTAAGGGAACCAAATTTGCCGAGGCCAGAATGGGGCAATGAGGATCATCCTGCTCCCCAACCGCGAGGCTTTCTGTAAGAGTTGCAGCATCAGGGGTAGAGGAGGATAGGCATACAGTAGACTGGGTGGCCAAGCATGCACCAGAGCGTCTCTTGGAGTTTCCCCTGGAGGGGGAATCAGAGTAAAGAAATTACCGCATTTGGTGTTTGAGGGAGAGGCAAAAAGATTGCAGCAGGGTTGCCCCCATATTGCGAATATCTGCTTCGCTACTAGTGGGTTGAGAGACCACTCATACTGGGTAAGAAGGGTGCGACTGAGTTTATCCGCTAGGATGTTGGTCCGCCCCGGAATGTGCGTTGCAATCAGAAAGTGTTTGGTGGAGATCGCCCATTCCCACACTCTCATGGCTTCGCGGCATAGAGGGTAAGATCTGGTTCCCCCCTGTTTGTTGATGTACCAGACAACCGACATGTTGTCCAACTGAATTGCAATTGTTCCTATGGGGAGGAGATTCTGAAGTGCTTGCAACGCGTACAGCACCGCTCTCATCTCCAGAAATTTGATATGCAGGGAGGTCTCTGTATCGTTCCACGTGCCTTAGACCATCCTGCCTGAATAATGCCCCCCCACCCGAGGCGGGAGGCGTCCATGGTCACCGTGGCGAGAGGGGGAGAGGTGCAGAAGGGATGGCCCGTATGGAGGTCCGAAGCATGGAGCCACCATAATAGAGCCCTCCTGCAAGCCTTGCTGATAGCAATGGGGTGGTGAAGAGGAAAGGACAGAAAGGACCATTGCACTAGAAGGGTCCATTGCAGTACCTGCATGTTCAGACGGGTGCATGGAAGGAGCGTTATCGCTGCCGCCATGGAGCCCAGTGCCCTCAGGACCAATTCTGCTGGTGGGGTCTCTGATTGGAGGATAGCCCGCACATGGAGTTGCAAATTCCGAAGTCTCTCGGACGTTAGAAAGGCTCATAGCTCTCTGGTGTCTATTCTGGCTCCTATGAATTCTATGGCTTGTGTCAGGGCCAGAAGGGATTTGTCGGCATTGATGGTGATGCCTAACTGTGGGGCTAGGCGGAGAAAGAAATCTCTGGCTGAGCAAAGTAGATGCCTTGTTGGGGCAGTCAGGAGCCAGTCGTCCAGGTACGGAAAGACCTGTATTCCCTGGAGTCTCAGGTGGGCTGCAATCACTGCTAATACCTTGGTGAACACCCTGGGGGCTGTGGTGAGGCCAAAGGGAAGGACCCTGAACTGGTAGTGACTGGCTCCCAGCCGGAAGCGGAGGAACCTCCTGGATCGTCTGTCCATTAGAATGTGGTAGCATGCATCCTTGAGGTCTATAGAGCACATCCAATCATTCTCCCTTAGAAGGGGGAGAATAGATTGAAGAGTGACCATTCGGAATTTTTCCTTGGTTACCAATAGGTTCAAGCGGGAAAGGTCTAGAATCGGTCTCAAGTCCCCCATCTTTTTTGGCACCAAAAAGAACCTGGAGTAGAACCCTAATCCGAGCTGGTCTTGGGGGATGGGTTGGATGGCTCTTTTTCTTAGCAGCTGCTGAATTTCTGCGGCTGCGGCCTCCCTCTGATCGGGTGGTACATCGGGGAGGTTCTTGAATTTGGGGACATGAAGTAATGGTATTTTGTACCCTTTGGATATAATTCGAAGCACCCAGCGGTCTGTCATGATGGACTCCCATGCCGCTAGGTGCTCCGAAAAGTGCCCCCCGGCTGCCTCCAGAGTGGAGCAGTCGGGCAACCCTTCAGGGCTGCTGCGTGGGCCGTTCAGAGAAAGGTTCTCTGGACCCAAAGTTTCTCGGAGCCCCTCTGCCCCTGGGGCGGCGTCCTCCCTGTCCTCCTCTGCCACTGAAGGACTGGTTGTCCGGAGCAGGTTGGGAATGTTGCGATTTCTGGAACCACATCTTCTTCTGACCGCTTTGGTTCTTGGAAAAGGACCGCTGGGGAGCAGAGAAGCGGACTCCGACGGCAGACAACGTCTTCCCGTCCTTCTCGCTCTGGACAAGTGTCTCGCGAACCGTTTTGCCAAACAGGGCAGAACCATCGAAAGGGGCATTCGCAAAAGATGCTTTAAAGGGCTCCGCAAAGTCACAATGACGGAGCCAGGCCTGACGTCTCATGACTAGGCCTGCTCTGCTAGCCCTAGTGGCTCCCTCGGTGGCGTGGGACAATAGCCGCACAGAGGTATTTGAAATTGATCTCAGAGTGGCCATTCGGGTGGAGTACAACTGTTTGTCCTCCGCCGACATGGACTCAGGGGGAGGCAGCGTATTCTTTGATAAGATCCTGCTGCATCCTGATGACATGTGCCATATAGTTCAGAGCCCTTACCGAGAAGGTCGCTGAACTAAAAACTCGCTTCCCTAAGCGGTCCATCGAGCGGGACTCCTTGCTCAGTGGATGGACTGAGGGGCTCTCCTGAGCTAGTTCCCTCTTCGTGGCTGCCACCATCAACATGGCATCTACGGGGGGACCCTTGCTCCGGTCTGAGGGGGGACTTAGTATTCTGTCCGGGAGTTTTGGTATTGGCTCCACGGTGTCCGGATCCTTCCACGCCCTGGTGGTAATAAGGTCCACCAAAGGGTCGGCCGGAGGGGACACCCAAGAGGTAGACGGGCCTGCTTCGAATGCCTCCAGAAACATGGACTCGGAGGAAGACTTGGGGGCAGACCACCCACCTCTGATCCTCAGCATCTCCATGATGTCTCCAAAGGAGACATCCTCAGGGGGTGATCTTGGGGAGTCTTCCCCTTCCTCCAAGTCCGTGTTCTCAGTTAAGGACTCAGGGGAGTCCACATGCCTCCTCTTGCATTTATGCTTGCGGGGCACTTCCTCGGGGGGGCTGTCCAAGGAGGCCTCGCCAGCAACATCCTGTTCCAATGGAACCATCTGGGACATTGAAGCAGGCTGTCCCTTTGGCCAGGTGATGGAAGCCTGGCCCAGCAGAGGGGGAGTGCAGGGTGGAGCCGAGATAAGGGCCAGGGGTCCGGATGCTCTCAACAGAGCCCTCTCCACTACATCGAAAGCAGAGGGGGAACCACTCTCTCTGGGCTCCAAGAGTCGGCTCCCACTCGGATTCGATGAAGGGATCGGAACCGGCGCCGAGACCATCGGATCCGAAGGACCAGTGCGCTCCGACCTGGACGGAGCCAAAGGCACACTGAATCCCTCGGATCCGAAGCTCGGGCCATGGCTCTGAGAGGTCGGATCCGACAGGCTCGAGGGCAGGGTCGGATCCGAAGTACCAAGTACTGTCGGCGCCGACCCACCCCCGGCTCCAACGCTCCAAGCCCGGATAGCGGGTCGGAGAAGGAGCAATAGGATGTAAAAAAGGTGTCGAGCTCCCCCCCGAAGGGGGGGGGGCAAGAGCACTCCCATCTGCAGCTGGACCTGGATGAACCTTCGCATCATCCGGTCCAAGTCTGCATCGGACATACTGAAAGTCGATCTCGAAGAGGTCACCGAGGCAGGCCTGGAATGCCGCCTCGATGACATCGATGGAGATCGGGCCTCCTCCTCCTCGGGCCCTGGGGAGAAACAAGGGGATCGGAGCCGAGGAGGAGGAGACCTAGAAGCAGTGGAGGGAGAAGCCCGCTTAGCTGGCGGGGCCGAAGCGGAGGCCTCGGCCCGCCTCTTGTGGTGCTGCTCCCTCCGTTTCTCCTTCCTGGCCTCCCTGTCCTCCGGCGCTTTAGCGGGAGTTTGAGTCCCGGCCGAAGGAAGGGCGGCAGGAATGGCAGCAACCACAGCCTGTGGTAGAGCCATGGGAGCAGCGGAGGCCGGAGCCGAGTCCGGGGGTAAAAGTCCCGCCAAGACCAGCTTCGACCTCTGCTCTTTCAGTGCCCTGGGGTTGAACGCTGCACAAATGGTACAGCTTGAGGTGAGGTGTTCAACCCCAAGGCACCGAACGCACTGAGTGTGGCCATCGGCCAGGGAGAGCTTATGGCCACACTCGGTACATTTAGAAAAAAAGGCTTTTGGGGCCTCAGCCATACTTAAAAGAAAAGGTAGTGTTACACAAACACACAGGCCCCAAACACAACACACACACACTCATTAACGACCAGTGAAGGGAGGGAAAAAACTAATTAAAAGAAAAATATTTTTACACTACGGGGAACCTAACACTTACACACTTTATATTTTTGTAAAAAAAGAAAAAAGTTGACAGAAAAAACACACTTAACTGACAATTACTAGTCGAGCTCAAAGGAATCCAGCTATCCACAAGCGTGGCAAACTAGATCTGAGGTCATGGAGGGTTAGCAGGGGATTATGGGTGAGTGGAGGAGCTAGGAGCTCGGATCCATTAGCTTGAAACAAGTTGCCGGCTCGGATCCGATATCGGATCCAAGACCCACAGGTTGCTAACAAATGAACTCCCTACTTCAGATTTCTGGTTTAAGCACTTGGGCTTCAGGCCAGTTATTTTACATTAAAAGGGTTTGTGGTCTGCACTCCTGTGGGAGGAGAGGCCGGACTCTGCCCTTCTGAGCTGGGAATTTCTGGTTAAAGCCTTATAGTGCCTGCATATTTGAACTGCTTCTTACTGAAATTGGTACACCTTGTTTGCTGTAGCATAGACTAGATCCAGGCCTGCTGAATCTAGCTTTGTTTGTATAACTTGAGCACTAATCCAGGCATTCTTTAAAGTATTCAATTGTATTTATTACTGCTTGGTAGTAACTTGATTAAAGTGTAGCTATCATTCTAAGTCTTTGGATTAAGCACTTGGGCTTCAGACCAGTTGTTTTATATTAGGAAGGTTTGTGGCCTGCACTGTGGTGGCAGGACAGGTAGCTTACATCCTTCTAAGTTGGGAACTGCTGATTGAGGGCTCAGTGTCTGTTATTCTAAGAAGGTTTGTGGTCTGCACTGTAGTGGCAGAACAGGTAGCTTACATCCTTCCAAGTTGGGAACTGCTGATTGAGGGCTCAGTGTCTGTTATTCTAAAAGTGTATTAGTTCTGGTTTAAGCACTTGGGCTTCAGGCCAGTTATTTTACATTAAGAAGGTTCGTGGTCTGCACTCTTGTGGGAGGAGAGGCTGGACTCTGCCCTTCTGAGCTGGGAATTTCTGGTTAAAGGCCTATAGTGCCTGCATATTTGAACTGTTTCTTACTGAAATTGGTACACCTTGTTTGCTGTAGCATAGACTAGATCCAGGCCTGCTGAATCTAGCTTTGTTTGTATGCTTGTTGTTTGTCTGCTTGTTATTTCCCTGAAATGCTAATTCCACCTAAAACGTGGCTTTTCAGTGCTTCTGTGGATCCCTAGTGATATCTGCATTGCTTACTGTACTTACTTCCTTGTTTCACTTGAAAGAAAGTTACTGTTTGTCGTTTTTGCATTTAAGTTACCTGGCACTTGCTCACTAAAGCAATTATATAAGTCAGCACTAAAAAATTAAAAGCACTACACCCTCACAAACTCCCCTTGAGTACCTTGTTCCCCATTGGTCCTTTTTTTCAATTATAAAGGAATTCCCAATACTATTCTAGCATGTCCAAAGGTCAGTTGTCAATCTCCTCTCCGGTCCAGCTGGTGAATCTGGGAATCTTGAGGCAATGTTACAACTGCCTCATGTACACAGACAACCCTCTCCTCCTTCCAACAAATTCCAACACATGTGAGAGATGCAACCATACAGCTATACTGGAGGCAAAGTTCTCTCAACTCAGTACTGGTGAAACCAGTCAGGAGGAGAAGGAAACCACACTCACTACAATTCCAGTCTCACATAGACCTACCACGACAGCAAACCAAACACATAAACACACAAAAACATACTCAGAGGCTCTAAATAAAAATCTGCCTAAGCAGCAGAGACCTCCAAAGCAAACACCCAAGCAACCGCTACCCCAAAACAAAACACTTGCAACACATAGCTCACAAAGCCAGAGTGCCGAACAGTCACAGCCCTTAAGGCTAAACACAACACCTGATACACTTGTAATAGGTGACTCTATCATCAGGCACACTGACGTCCCGCTCACCAGGCTGAACAAGGAGAAGGTCACAGTGAGCTGCCGGTCAGGCGCTAGGATCCGCCACATAACACAAGCACTCAGGTCACTCCAACGCAAGTACAAATATGACTCAGTCATTGTCCATGCTGGTGTGAATAACCTGAGATGTACCTCCCTGGACTACATGAAAAGAGACATAGAGGAGGTCTCTGAGCATGTAGCCCAGGCCGGTATGACCCTGACCTTGAGTAGCATCTTACCCTCACCAAGAATGATGCCACAATATGAAGACAAGATGATCAATTTCAACAATTGTCTTAAGTATTGGTGTCATTCAAAGGGGATCCAATGCCTATGAGCCTGGGATGACATGCTCGACAAGCCACGATGCTTCGCTAGGGATGGCTTGCACCTGTCACCCCTGGGCTTTTGGATATTGGCAAAGGCTCTTGCTACCTCCATAGTGCCTTTTTTAGGCAAGGCTCAAAAGACAAACCCACCTCCATAGGTATCACAAGGGATAAGAAACTAAGAGTAATGCTACTCAACGCCAGAAGTCTAAACCTCAAGATGCACGAACTCGAAACTCTCCTTAGCATGGAGAACATCGATATCTGTACAGTAACAGAAAAGTAAGTCCCAAAACAACCTGCACTAAAAACAGTGATAATATACATGTATATATTCTTATATAAAAATATAAGGATAACCCCACCTACACAAAATACCTAAAACACCAAAAAAGGAGTCATATATACAATGGAATCCCTCGAACATCTTAGATTTACTGTAAAGACAAACTGTACAAATGTTCCTCGCAGGAAGGAGGTTGCAGTCCTTGGAAGACAACAGAATCCTCAAAGCAGAGGTAAGTAATGGGCAATACAAAACGTACTATGTTCTTACGGACTCCATTGCTGCAGTCCTGGCTGTGTCAAAATCCCTAGTCTTAGAGCAGTATATAGGAAGGTGATAATGCCTAGAGAAAGAACATGCCTGAACTCCGGGCAGCTTAAACTTCCAGAATATCTAGAAGGTTGCTGAAGGTTAGAAATGTGCTCAGAGTATGGACCCTGCCCTAGTGGTAGCTGAGGCTCAATCCCAGCTGGTTGCCTTCCCCAGATGTGGAATAATAAAAATGCAATGCAAAAGCCAATCCACCTAAAAATAGTTTGTTTTCCTTGCCTTGATTAGATGGGTGAACTCAAACAAAAAGAAACACAATCTGCCTAAAAAATAGTTTGTTTAATAACTGCTCAAATAATAACAAAATAAAAAAGTGTAAAAAAGTGTGCAAAATCTTTGAATGAATCCTTTGAGGAGCTCAAAACGCTTCTGCCTGAATAGTTAAAAAGAAACACTAGCAACCACCTTAGCATAAAATTTGGATTAGTACGTGAATGATAATGAACTCAATGGAAAAAAACAAAGGGTCAACTAGAAACTAAGGAAGGCACCAAGGAGACAATAAGCAGTAAGAATACCCTGGCAAACAGAAGCAGCCTTGGCAAACAAATATTTCAATTCCTGCAAGCTGCAGCAAAAAATTGCCAAGTAGTGTTTAAAAAACACACAAAATTGATCCAAATAGCAGTAGTAGGCAGTCTATTGGGGTCTAGAGTATTCTTGCCCCAGTCAATGAGGCTCAAAAACAAAGGATGCTAAACAGGTCACAACTCTAGTGAGCTGTTATTGACCAAGCAAACCCCGTGGAAGAGAAGACAAAAAGGATCACAAAACACAAAGATATTGAAAAGCCACACCAAAAGAGGGCTCTAAATTCCATTAGGCTGCTGAAACTAAAAAATAATTGCTGTCAATATTGAAGATGTGCACCAAACCACACCTTAATTATAGGCCTCTTTCTTCAACATAATCACAAAACTAAACTTGTTAAGGAAAAACTCACCGCTGTGTTTGGAAAGCCTCCTACAAGGCCTTCTTAGATTGAAGAGAGCGGGAAGCCCTCAGTTGAGCAGACAGACTGCCTCTGAAAACACCTTGATGAGGTTGAGAATAGGGTAGAGGCCAGGAGGCTTTACCAGACTCTTTAGTAGGTTCTGGAGTAACAGTACCAGAATCAATCTGGAGCTATCTGGATCATTGGTAACCAGTCTTCAACCTAGTTTAGACCAGTGTTTGAAGAAGCGGTGGAGTGTCAAAAATCATCATGAAGTTGCTCCAACCTGAAGAAAGACACAGCATATCAGAAGAAGCGGTAGTGAAGAAACCCCTTTGTAACACTTTGGCAGCTGGTGGTGAAGTGGAGAAGCTTAACAGATTTTCTGTCTGAGTATGAAATGACCTGTGCAGTTTCTTGGCGGCATGAAACCCCATAGAGAAGCGAGCGGGTGGGGAACATGATGAAGAGGCAACACATCTCTGCAGGAGAAATGCCAGTTCTGCCAGAAACCTTGCCTTCTTTGTGCCATGCTTTGTTAGCGCAGTCTCCATAGAGTCATTTGCTGCCTGCATCCATAGAGGATAAGAGTGTTCCCTGCTTGTTGATGTACCATGACAGTTGTGTTGTCTGTTAGCCATTACACCAGTGCTGAAGAAGTAAAGAAATGAATACTTACAATGCAAACTGGACTGGCAACTGCTCCATTCACCCTTCCTGTAGATGCTGTGTAGTCTCATTCATTAATTGTTGATAATCCATGTTCCACTTAGATGAGTGATGATATGCCAGTCCGTAGAGTCTGCATCTAGAATCTGATGCCATCCTGAAGTAATCACTCACTTGCCCCCAAGATGTCTCTGTTTCAGTCCCACTCCTAACTGCTTTGAATGCAGCCCACTCATGGAATCCCTTGTTCGGTGACAGTTCAGTGCTCCATCCAGTGGAGTCTGAGATACATTTTGTATTTCCTCATTGACAGTTTCATATTGGGAAGCTAACTGCCATAAAAGATGCCATGAACCCTATACATGCTTGGAAGGACCCTGCATTGGGAAGGACTGATGAGAATAGTTGATGGAAGCAGGCGACAGACTCTTGCTGTCCGGGTTATGAAGGCCATCATAAGAAATGGCTGTAAAGTGACAATATGTAGTGTTTGTCCGGAGAGGGTACACCACTAACTGCTGATGTATTCAGATGTTGAAGGCAAATTAGCACTGCTTGATAATATTCCAGAGATGCTTTAGAAGGTTCACACAGATGAGCCAGATGTCTTGCAGCTAAGTAAGGTGAGATTGCTGTTCTTGGTCTGAAGTAAGGAAAGCAGTGATCACCTTGGCAATACTCTGGGCGCAGTCTGGGCTGAAGCCCAAGTAAAGGCAGAACAGCAGAACTGATAAATAATCTCAAAGCAGAAGAGAAGCCTGCAATTTAGCCTTACATAAATAGTATGAGTATTCAACAATGGTCCCTAAGATACATGAAGTGATCTTAGCCCATAGAAACTTGAAGCTTCCTTGTAACTACTCAGTCTTGAATCTGTGAATGTTGAAATGTCCAAAAAGGAGAGAGATAAATCCCATCTTGAACTTGGGAATGTCCAAAAAAAATTGGAGAGAGACAGGGGAGAATAAAATCCTAGGCAGTCTTCCTAAGGGACTGGCTGAATGGAAGCTATGTGAAGTAACTGTAAAACTCTCTTGTGAGCCTCTTTCTGGCTAGATGAGGAAGAATGAAGTATTGCTGAAGTAACTCTAAAGCCATGCCTTTTGTAGTTGTAGATTGGGTGTTGATATAATGAATTTTGAAAGGTTGATGAATTAAATCAAAATTTTCTCTGCAAAGAGACAAATCTTCTCCCCAGGAGCCACATGCTAATTCCAATTTTCTTTGAAAAGAGAAAGTCTTCCTGCCAGTCTAAACAGATACGTAAAGCTGAGCTACCAGCTGACTCACCAGGTGTCTGAGCAGGTGGGGCCCTGTTCTAGCCCCTAACTCAACTTGAGTCACTGCCTGTCACCCCCTGTTCTAGGCCCTAAAGACTGAGAATCTGAAGCCCCATACAGGCCCCTGTTAGCAGAAACTCGTCTACTAAACTTCGGTGGCCCCCTTAGCAAAAATTCTACTAAACTCGGTGTATGATGCACCTGCAAAATAACAGTCTGCATAGACTTAGCTTTGTCCTCCTCCACAACAAATCACAGCTTACAGGAGCTTCAACCAAACAACACATTAACATGCTCAGCTAACAATCCTTCCTTCAACATGCTCAGCAGAGCTCATGAAGATGCCCCTCAACCGGCAGCCACCACAGAAGACAAAACAGCCACCCTCGAACCACATTAACAGTGTAAATCATTACTTAGAATGGCAACCCAATAATCCAGTACATGAACCGTCCAATAAGCAACTCTTACACTCACCTTTTAGGACCTTCCACCCAAGAAGGTACCTTTTCATTGCAAAGAAAAATTTATTAACCAAAGCTCAACTGACAATCAAAAGCTCATACACTTTCTTTGGAAGAAGTATGCACTTTCTTTCTTTATCATCCAAAGCAGGATTTTCTTATCAGAAGGGGACAGGATTTTACAGCTTAGAAGCTTTTACTGGCTTACTCCCCTGAGAACAAAGTTTATATTTCTGGCACCCTATAGAACCTTAAACAAATATGACCAGGCCCAGGAGGCCTAGAGTCAGGGTCAGGGGACAGGAGCAGGAGGCAAAGAGTCGAGGGTTCAGGAACATTCTGCATCTTACCACACATATGCACAAGTAGGAACAGCTAATGCTGGGGTATCCTGGAGAAAACCCTGCCCCCCCCTTCCCTTTGAGTGAGTCTCCCTCTCCCATTTAAAGTGCTGCTGAAATGCTGAAATCCTGAAGTGGAGAAAAAGAGGAGTGGAATCAGGGGAGAGGCATGGAAATCATCACATCAGAATCAGATTAATAGTGGAATACTCTGCAGAGATTTCTCTGAAGAACACTGTTCAAAAAAAAAATAACCACAAACAATCCGGTTCCACCTTATCCTCTTATCCTTATCAGGCTGGGGCATAGAACTAATCATCTAGTCGCCATCATCTCTTCTGCCATCTTAAGCATGAACCTGAGAATGGTAAAAGAAAGCCCCACTGAAGCTGAAGGCTGCCTACCTCTCCTCTCAGTTTTTTTGGCAACAGAAGGAGCCCTAACTACCCCCTTGGGAAGAGAGGGAAAGAACAGTCACCAGAGAAGCCCTCAGCCTGGCCTACCTCCTGAGAACCTGGTTCAAGGCTCCCGAGAGCACCCCAGCACTACCAGATTATACCTCATACCATGCTTTTCGGCCCCAAAACTTGGACCCAACCACAAAAGGAGGGGGAGTATCAATATTCGTCAAAGATACCCACACCTCCAGGTTGGTGGCACAACACGAAGCATCAGAGACTATCCATGTGCAACTAACAGTGGGTAAAACTGCCTTCCAGTTTATAGCCTGCTACAGACCACCCAGGAACCTCACTCTGCCTTCCTGAGAACACTGGAAAATATGAAGGTCTCTCCAAACACCATTATATTGGGTGACTTCAACTACCCAAACATAGACTGGGAGCATTACTCTAGCTCCAACACCCTAGCCCAAAGGTTCCTAGAATTTATAAACTCAAATGCTATGGAACAACTTTTTACCACTCCCACAAGAGGGGAAAACATACTGGACCTGATCATCACCAACATGGGGACTCTATGCTCCAGACCAGAAGTGTATCCCTCACTGGTAAGATCAGACCATAAACTAATCTCACTGGATATTCACATCCCGACTCCACCCCCTGCCCTGAAAACCACAGTGAAAACTTCTCTAAAGCAAATTTCACACTCCTAAAAACCGAGGTGGAATCCTTCAAAGCCCCCGGGCCTGTGGAAAATATGGCCCAGACCGCAGAATCCTTTATAAATGCATTCTATGAACACCTTCAGGAATGCATGGATCATGCAATCCCAAATAAAACCAAGACCCAATCCTCCAAAGACAGACGTTCTGTCTGGTGGACCCCAGCCATAAATAAACTATACAATAGAAGGAGGAAGCTACTACATGATAGAGCAAAATCCCAAAAAGGGAAGGCATCTCTGATCAGTATTAGCAAAAAACTACGGGCACTCATAAAATTGTCTAAGGCCAGCTTCGAGAGAAAAATTGCACAGGACACTAAGGATAATCACAAGGCTTTCTTTAGTTATGTTAGGAACCTGGGTGGGAATTCCCAGATATGCTCAGAATTAGTCCAAAATGACAAAAAATACACCGAACCCACAGACATTGCCAACATCCTAGCTGACAGGTTCAGCGCAAACGTCTCCGCACCAAAAGGGCAAATATCTATCCCAGCAGAGTGCTGCCCCCCTGACATCTCAGATGCTCAGGTAAGAGCTGCCCTCTCCAAAGCAAAAACACAGCATCAATGGGACCAGACAGTGTCCCGGCTGGCCTACATGAACTCCAAGAAGAGCTAAACCTAAACATAAAACTACTGTTCAATCTCAGCCTTACTACAGGATATGTACCCAAAGAGTGGCGTACAGCAACAGTGGTCCCTCTCCACAAAGGTGGTGCCTCAACGGATACTGAAAACCATCGCCCCATAAGCCTGACTAGCTTGGTCTGCAAAGCTATGAAAAGGATCATCATGGACCTCATAAATAAAGATATTGGGGACATACAGACACTGGATCCTACCCAGTTCGGCTTTGTTAAGGGCAGATCCTGCCTCTTAAACCTGGTTGATTTCTTTGAAACAGTCACCAAGGCCATTGACGAGGGGAAGGTGGTCCAGACAGCCTACCTGGACCTCACAAAAGCCTTCGATACAATACCCCACTCGGGCATTATAGATAAGCTCACCAGCTTAAATATAAACCCCTATGTCACTAGATGGGTTGCAAACTGGCTCAAGGACAGAACCCACATGGTTAGAATTGCTGGAGCCATGTCAGACTCCAAACCAGTTACAAGTGGCATCCCACAAGGCTCAGTCCTGGGACCTCTCTTGTTCGGTATATATTTCTCGGAGGTACAGGCCAACACGGAAGGACTGTGGCTGACCAAGTTCGCAGATGACTGCAAACTGGGCGCCATAATCGACTCTCCAGCTGACACAAGCATCCTCCAAAAGGGCCTCACAGAAACAGACAACTGGTGCCACAGCCATGGCCTCAAGCTAAATGCCAAAAAGTGTATAGTCATCACCTTTGGCAAAAACAAAGTG
>NC_056726.1:619473902-619551402 GCF_019279795.1 Protopterus annectens | reverse complement strand
AAAAGATTAAACTACAATCCTATTCAGTAAACTCCAGACATTTACATAAACTAGCTATCAGATCCAAACAAATTAGTAAACAAAATCACATTAATGAAATTAAATACAAGAATAATAACACAGTAAAAAGAACAACTGATTTAGGGGGTATATTAGAAGCCTTTAGAAATCATTATCGGTCAATCAGTGACATGCAATCACCACTAGATTCAATGTAACAGATACATTTCTACAAGAAAATATCAAGACTAAACTATCAAAACAACAAAACAGTACCCTAAATAAACAAATAACCTTAGCAGAAATGAAAGAACAAGTTAAAAATCTGAAGGATAATAAAGTCCCAGGGTTAGATGGGATAATCCCAGAAATATATAAAATTCTTCCAGAGCACACAATAAAGTTATTATTAAAAACATTCTCCATGGTTAAACAAGACTTAATTTTCCCTCCCTCGTGGAAGTACTCAATAATTTCCCCCATTCTGAAACAAGGTAAGGACCCCCAACTATGTGCATCCTATAGACCCATATCACTGTTAAATATTGATTATAAAATTTTCATGTGTATCCTGGCCAAAAGACTAAAGAATATATTACCCAATCTAATACACTTTGATCAAACTGGCTTTATCTTACATAGAAAAGTGCGCGCCAATATTATTAAGCTACAATCTCTAATAGACATTGCAAACAAAACTAAGAAACAATTAACTATTATTACTCTGGATATTGATAAGGCGTTCAATTCCCTTAGTTGCTCATACTTACAAAATATCTTTAAAGAATCTAACTTTACTTCAGATTTCACTAAACTGATATTAAATATTTATAGTGATTCTAAAGCATTTAAGATCGGTTCATGTCTATCATCCCCGATTGCCCACTATCCCCATTATTTTTCGCTTTATCAGTGGAACCTTTTGTTTCATTTATTAGAAATAACCCAAATGTCAAAGGATTTCAAGTTAATGTGGGCTACTGTCCAAAAGTTCAGCTTTTTGCTGGCAATATTCTACTAACATCCAGTGACATAGAAGGCTCTTTACAACATATCATGAAAGCCATAACACTATTTGGAAAAATATCAGGGCTCAAATTTAATCAAAATAAAACCAAAACACTTTTAATCAATAAGAAAATAAATAGCAATTTGCAAAAATACAATACATTCAACTAGGAAAATGATAAGATAGATTATCTAGGAATAAGTATTAAGAATAGGTGGAATGAGACTATTAAATTTAACTTCACTAAACTGGTAGCTATAGTTAGTGACTTGACTAAAAAGTGGAACAAAATGTTTTTCACCATGGAAGACAGACTTACATTAATAAAAATGATTATTTTGCCCAAAATTTTATTTTACATACAAACATTGATTTTTACCTCCTAAGAAATTCTTTAAACAAATAGATTCCCTATTACTAACTTTTCTATGGTTCCCAAAGAAACCAAGAATAGCCTATTAATGGCATGTTAGAGCCTGGGACAGTAATGGGATTGGCTTTCCCAACACAGAATTATATTCGAAATCTGTTATTATTAACATAATACTACACTGGATTTCATCCATATACACCTCTAGCTGGAAACTACATGAAATACATATAACTTCCTCTGAGAACTCAGAAACCCAGTTTAAGGAAACCTTTGGAATTAACAAAATATTTTGGATACTCCGTGAATATTGCTTATATAATAAGAAATTTAGCCACTTCTCACATGGTATAAACCAAATATTTTATATTTTCAAAAATATAATCGACAATTATAGTTTAAAGAACACTTTTTCATTACATTTCCCATAGCTTATATACCAGATTGCCTAGATACCTTCAATATCAATAAGATGCGGAATCTTAAAGAGAATAATCTAAATCTTTGGCACCAGTTTCTAGACAATAAGGACATCCAACCAATGAACTTTCTCTTAGTCAGATATAATGTCTTGTCAAGATAATTGGCTTTGTATTCAGTTCTTTAAGACAGTTTGTTGAAAATAAAGTGAGTGTGTCAATAAATCTGGAAAGAAGAAGTTATGCACTCTTCACCATAACATTCCATGTTTGTAGTCCATCTCACCCTTTATTCTTACACATGGGTTTGGAGCCGATCCTTGGCTACGACTCAGCCTTTTAGCAAGCTCAAAGTCTTCTAGTTGGCTTGTGGCTAGGTAGGTATCCCATGGTGCACTAGTATAAATCTCCAGATCTTGTTTGCTGCTAACTATAGAGAGAAAAACAAAAACTATCCAGAAAGAACAACAATAATAAAAGGTCTCCACTTGTTAAGAAAATATTTTTCTGTCTCCAGATCCTGCCAGGAAGGGGGTAGGAGGGTGGGTTTGTAAGAATGAAGGGCGAGATGGACTACAAACATGGAATGTTATGGTAAGTACATAACTTCTTTATGTTCTGTAGCCCTATCTCACCTTCATTCTTACACATGGGACAGCGTCCCTAGCACCTTATTCTTGGGTGACTCACGGAAAAATACTTCTGAGTACCATGGAACCAAAGGAGGCTCTACCCCTAGAGGTTAAATCCAATTTGTAATGAGTAATAAAGGTGTGAGGAGTGGCCCATGTTGTTGCTGCACAAATATTATCAATTGGAACCCTGGCTTGAAAGGCTGCAGAAGCAGACTGAGATCTCGTAGAATGAGCCTTAATTTTGAACGGTAAAGGCTTACCATCAGAAGAATAAATGCAGGATATACAACTGGAGATCCAATTCAAAAGGGTCACTTTGGAAACCGGAAGACCTAATCTGGAGTTGGAGAAGGAAACAAGTAATTGGTCCAACTTCCTAAATTCCTTGGTCTGGTGTCGATAGAACCATAATTGTCTGTGAACATCCAACTGATGGAATCTGTATTCTGCTGCATTGGAATGATTAGGGAAGAACACCGGAAGCTCTGTAGTTTGATTCAAGTTGCTATGAGAGCACACCTTGGGGACAAACGATGGATTAATTACAAAGAGATACTCTATCTTTGTGGAAAACCAAATAAGGGGGCTTGACAGACCATGCTTGCAGCTACGAAACTCGTCTAGCAGATGTGATTGCCACCAGAAACAAAGTCTTCCAAGACAGAAATTTCAACAAACATGAATGAGCTGGTTCAAAGGGTGGAGACGTTAATTTAGACAATGAAGTTTAGATCCCATGAAGATACCGGTTCCTGAAAAGGAGGTCTCAACAAAGTAGCACCTTTAAGGAAGGTCTTACTCAATCTGTGTGACATCAGATTGGACTCATGTTGACCCAAATGAAAATATGATATTCCTGCCAACTGAACCTTAATCGTGGCAGCAGCAGAGCCCTGGTGAGAAAGTTCAAACAAGAATTCCAATACCACTGGAATAGATGCGGTATAAGGGTCAACATTCCTTTCCTTAGCACAGATTGAAAACCTTCTCCACTTGCTGGTGTATAACTTTCTAGTGGAGGGTTTGTGAGAAGATGTAAGAATGTGAGTCACAGAGGGTGAGAAATCATGAAGCCTGACTAGGGATGGGACTGGAGCAGCCAAGCTGTCAAATTGAGGGTGTGGAGGCTGAGATGAAGAGAGCCTGACATGTGCATCAATAGATCTGGCACTGGGTCCAGAGTCCATGGGTCATCTAGTGGATGAGACCCGAGAAAGGGGAACCAAACCTGATGAGGTCAATAAGGAGTGATGAGGATCAATTTGCTTCCCAACAGTTTTGCTTTCTGAATCACCTTGGATATGACAGGAAAGGGCAGAAAAGCATAAAGGAGACCCAAGGGCCAATCATGAACAAGTGTCTCTCTCGGTGACTCCCCCGGAGGGGGGATAAGGGAAAAATAGCTGCTGCCTTTGGAGTTGATCGGGCTGGTGAAAAGATCACAGCTGTTCCGCTGTTTCATGCTTCAGAGACCACTCATGAGGAAACAAGATTGCCCAGCTGAGTTTGTCGGCTATCACGTTGGTTGTCCCCGGGATGTGTGCTGCCACTAGAAAGCACTGGGAAAATATCGCCCATTTCCAAACACGAATAGCCTCTTGACACAGTGGGAACGATCTGGTTCCACCTTGTTTGTTGAGCTACCATACTACCGACATGTTTTCTGATTGTATTGCTATCGTCCTAAGAGGAAGAAGGTTGTGGAGTGCTTGCAACACCAGAAGCACTGCCCTCATCTCTAGGACACTGATATGCAGGTGGGCCTCGTGATCTTGCCATGTGCCTTGGACAGCCCTGACTAGATAATGCCCCCCCCCACCCTATCTGTGAGGCATCCATGGTCACAGTAGCAATGAGTTGGTGAGGGAGGAATGGAGTGCCTGTCATTAGCTGGTTGCTTTGGATCCACCAACGGAGGTCCTTTTTGCAAGACTCTGTTAACAGGATGTGGTGGTACAGAGGCAGTTTTTGGAAAGACCACTGAGATGATAGAAGCCATTGAAGAATTTGCATGTGTAGTCTGGCCAGAGGCACTAGTAATATGGTGGAGGCCATGGTCCCTAGAAGTTTCAGCACTGTCTTTGCCTCAACCTTCCACAGGGGGAGAAGACGGAGAGCTTGTTGTATGAGATTCTGTGCTCTTTCTGCTGGAAGACGAGCAAACATGGCGACTGTATCTATTTCTACACCTATAAAAGTCACAAATTGAGAGGGCGATAAGGCAGACTTTTCTCAATTTATAGTCATCTCCAACTGGGCACAAAGTTGGATAGTGGCATCTCTGGTTTGAATAAGTAGATGCATGGTGGAGGTGGTCAGGAGCCAGTCGTCCAGATACGGAAACACTTGGAATCCTAGATGTCTCAGGTGAGCTGTCACTGCTGCCATACACCTGGTGAACACCCTGGGGGCTGTGGTGAGACCAAATGACACAGCACAAAACTGATAGTGATTGGCTTCCAGCCAGAAGCATAGATGGCTCCTCAACATTCTGTCCATTCTTACATGGTAGTACACGTCTTGGAGGTCTATTGAGCACATCCAAGTGCCTTTCCCTAATAGAGGGAGTATAGACTGCAGTGTCACCATCCGGAACTTGTCCTTCTTTATGGATTTGTTTAGTTTGCTGAGGTCCAAGATGGGCCTGCAGTCCCCTGTATGTTTTGGCACTAAAAAGAATCTGGAGTAAGATCCGAATCCTACTTGGTCTGCGTAGACAGTTTGGATGGCTCTGTTTGGAAGCAACTTGTTCACTTCTATAGCTGCTTGATCCCTGTGATTGGGTGGAACATCTGGGATCCTCTTGGGAACATGAGGTGGAAGAGAAAAGGGTATGAGTAACCTCTGGTGATACTTCTTTGTACACATTTGTCTTGGGTGATACTTAGCCAGGCTTCTGGATACAAAGAAATGCGACCCCCGACAGGCTCCAGAGAAGCACAGTTGGGCCCCCACATCAGGAGCGCTGATAGGGCCAGCCTCGAAATGAATCGCGGCCTCCCTGGTTTTGCAGTCCGCCCCTGCCTCTAGGGTGATGTCTACCATTTGCTCCTCCTCCTCTGCCTCTGAAGGAGGAATCACCCGGTGCATCTTGGAAAAACCTCTGGGACTACTTGAACTACAGTTTACCACCTCTCTGACCCTTGGGATATGGTCTAGAGGGGATGGTAAAACATACTCCCACGGCAGACAGCATTTTCCCTTCTTGCTCGCACCTGATGAGTGTTTCTTTTACCTTAGGTCCAAACAAGGAAGAACCATCAAAGGGGGCATTGGTAAAGGTAGACTTGAACGGCTCTGCAAAATTACACAAGCGCATCCAGGAGTGCCTCCTAAGGGAAACTTCTGAACCCGCTGCTCTGCTCGCTCCATCGGCTGCATAAGAAATCAACCTCATGAACGGGTTAACAATGGAATTCAAGGTGGACAACTGAGCAGACACCTTATCAGGGACTCCTTCAGTAGATGTACCTTGTAGAGTCTCTCCTAACTCCTTAAGATCTCTCTCAAGCCTTGTAAAATGTGTTAGGTAGTTCAGTGATCTGAGAGTGAATGCCACTGATGAAAAGATATGCTTCCCATACCTGTCCATCATTCGAGACTCTTTGGCGGATGGGCAGATGAAGTCTCCACTAATTCCTTCTTGATGGCCACCGCCACCACCATGGCATCTACGGGAACACCCTTGGATAAAAATTCCTTCTCCTTGGGGGCTGACAGAAATTTATTGGGTCTCCTGGGGACTGGCTCCACGGCATCAGGACTCTCCCACACCTTTCGACTAACAAGCTCTAAAAGTTAGTCAAAAGGTGGAGACACTTAAGAGGCTGAAGGTCGAGACCCAAAAGCCTTCAGGTACACCGAGTCCTCATCAGAAGGGGTAACAGTGGGCCAGCCACACCTCTGCTTAAGGATCTCTAAGATGTCCACAAAGGACACATCATCAGAGGATGACATGGGTGACCCTTCTGACTCCTTGAGATTGGTGTCGGAGGTAAGAGACTTATTCTGGGAGTCTACATGCTTCCTTTTGCATGTCTTCTTCTGAGGGGGCTCCTCAGAAGGGTATTCTGGGGAGGTCTCGGAAGAGCGGGGACCACCAGCTGGGAGCTCCTGAGACTGTGGGTCTCTGCTGTCTAGAGAGGGAGTAGGTGCCGAGATGGAGGTCGGTGCCCGAGGAGGAAGAGTGTCAGTACCCCCGGGTGGAGCGGATGATCGGGACAGCACACTCCTCATCATCTCAAAGGCTGACCTCTCTGGTTCTGAAGACCTCCCCGGCTCTGGGGAGACGGAGGACATCATCGGATCCAGAGCACGAAAGACAGTGTCGGAGATCTTGACCTCTGTAAGATAGGGGACCTTAAAGTTGGAGAGACCAGTAAAGGATCTCTGGACCAGCTCCGATGTCTGCTATCAGTGGTTGGCTCTGAACTGCCTGGGGCCGACACTGTAGCCATAGTAGCTATGCCCTCAATTGGTTCAGAAATCAGTGGAGCCGAGGAAGGAGAAGACTGGTCTGGTTTTGACATTTTTGGGAGGTGGTTCCGAGGCACCAGATGGTGCCGGGGAATGCCTCTTGGAAGGTTTAGCCTTTTCTTTCTTGGATCCATGCGATTTAGAAGAGGAAGATAAACTGGCCAAGCCTTCCTCAAATGAAGGCTTAAGGAGACCTTTTAATATTAGTTTATTATTTCGCTCCTGTAATACCCTGGCACTGAAAGAATGGCAAAACAAACAAGTTTCTTGTAAATGGATGGCCCCGAGGCAATACACACACAGTTACTGTGGTCATCGGTAATAGACATCGCCTGTGAGGATTTCACACATTTCTTATACCCAGAGGGTTTATGATCTTTTGCCTACTTAGACATAGCACTGAAGATGCAGCAAAAAGAACACAAGCTAAACACACAGAGAGGACTAGGTCATCTAATTCAAACAGGTCTAGCCCTGGGTAGAAAGGAAGAGAGAAACCTAGGTCCTCTAACTCAAACGGACCTAGAAAGGAGGATAGAAAGGTCTGAACTACCAAAAATACTGACACATACATACACACATACACATACACACACACACACACACACACACACACACAAACACAAGGTAGAGGCCTCTATACAAATAGTATGCTGTAGAATCAAAAAGGGTTGAAATATTAGGAACTCTTGTCAACTAAGGTAAATATCTGACAAATAACTTGGCGGATTACTCCAAAACTAACTAGCTAAGCTAATAACACTGCACACTAAGGAACTCTATATACAGAAAGTTAAACATGGCGCAAAGCATGCCTTAACAGCAAGCACTAATTATCAAACTGCTAAACTACTACACAGTAAATAACAACTAGGGGCAAAAACGCCCATCAAATGGAACAAAACTGGCACAGAGGATACCAAAGAGAACAACACGGCCAACGGCCACCAATTCTCAACATTAATTCACTAAATAGAGGAAAAAGTACTTAGAAGACTAAACTAGTGTAATGATAGAAAAAAACCCACTAGCAAGGCTATATAATATGAAAAGTTAAGCTGTAATATAGAAAAGTAGCAAAATGTGTAAAAACTGAGCCATTGCCAAGAAGCACATCTGAACTCATCGACATGGCAAACGATATCTGGGGATTATACTGGTGCACCATGGGATACCTACCTAGCCATGAGCCAACTAGAAGACTTTGAGCTTGCTAAAAGGCAGAGTCGGAGCCGAGGATCGGCTCCGAACCCATGTGTAAGAATGAGGCCAAGATAGGACTACAGAACATATGATATTATACCAAGATTGATACAACTATTCATATGGTGTAGTTTGATGAACACTGAACATAAACTAAGCATATCACCATAAAATCCTACGAGAAGACAATTACTTTTGACCAAGCTTTTTGGAATTACTCCATAAAGATTAATGCTGAACCTTTATCTAACGATAATAAGAAACAGTTATTAAATTCAATAAAAAACACTTCATCATCTTTACATTGGAGACTATATACCTGGAGACTTATTCATAGAAGCTTTTACACTCCACACAGAATTAACCTTATAACCAAGAGTAATGAAAGCAAATGCTGGAGGTGTGGTGATATTCTTGAAGCCAACTGGGTTCATATGTTCATCGAATGTAGAACTCTCACACAAAACTGGAGTGATTTTAGACATTTTGCAAAAGCCCTGTGGCCTGATAGCTGTCAAATTACTAGCTCTTTGATATTATTCAATGTCCCTACCCCAAGTGTAATTCCTAGACATCAGTTACCTGTTCTTTGGTTAATTCTAGCTATTGCTCAAAAAATAATTACATTGAACTGGAAAAATAAGCAAGATCTTATGTTTACTGAGTTTATTTCAATAGCAAAATCTATATGTAAAAAAGAAATGCAAACTATTTATCAGAGATCATCAAATGTAGCACACAAAAGACTAGCTTGCCAAAAATTGGAGAGATTGTTAGATAAATACTGATTACCTTTCTTGGATAAAACAAATCTTTATCATGGATGTTTGTATATAGTGTAAATAGTTGTTATGTTTTATATTTATTTTTAATACTTTATATCCATGCTTATTAACAAAATTTAATAAAAATGTTTTTGGAAAAAAAGAAAGTGGCATGAAGACAGTGTCCATTGTCAGACTCTCATGGTTTCGAGGCATAAAGTGCAAAAACAGGTTTGTTGATGCGCCACACTACTGACATGTCGTCTGTCCATATCTAAATCACACCTCTGGGGAGATTGCCTGTGGTGTTTTACAAAAGATTTGTGGATCACTTGTTTCATACTTTGGAGGGTCAATTACCTATGTTTGAAGATTTTATTTCTTATTTACACACCACTACATCCTTCCTTAGGTTTAAGAAAAATGTGCAATATAGGCAAATAGATGTTTTATATATTACACTTAAGAAGGATACAAAAGGAAATCTGGATACAATACTTTATACAAAAGAGGTAAAAAGATGCACTTGTCTAGCAAGGGACAGCATGCATCCTAATTTTATGTTTAATAACATTATCAAGAAGCAGATGGTAAGAGTATAGGCTTAATACCCAAGAGGATTCTATGCATACACAGTTAGACCAGATGGAAACTAACTTCTACAATAGATGTTATCATAAAAAAGCAGTACAGCATACTAAAACTGAGGTTATACCAAATAGACAAACACATTTATTCCCCATTTATTCAGATGCCACTAGGACCCAAGAGAAAAACATTAAAAACAATAAATCTACTGGCACTGGATGTAGATATATTTTAACATATGACCGTAATACAGCAAATATTAACAATATAATTATAAACACTGGATATTGCGGTCACATATTCCAAAATTAAAAGTGTATGAGAAAGGTCCAGCTTTTTGTTATAAAAGGAACACAACGCTAAAAAAAAAAAACAGTGCCATAAAGAACAGGTTATAACCAGAAGTCATGCATTCATTAAGAAAGGTACATACAGATATAAAAAAATTACCTTCTGTAAGCATATTTATACAGACAATGTTTATCCATCCATTAAAATATGTGTTACAAGCTTATGGAAATTGTAAAACCAAAGATTTAGTATATATAGTTAGGTGCTCTAAATGTAGTGCCTTCTATATAGGCAAGACTAACCAAAGACTGAAGGGTAGAATATGTAGTCACCTGTCAGACATTAGAAGGAAGGTAGACAGCAATGCTTTTATAGACATATCAGATACTGGCAACACACATACTTTTAAATTTTTTGTACTATATACAATTCCTGAATATATTACAGGTGGGGATAAGAAAAGCATTACAGAAAGAGAAGATAACAAGCGGATTTTACATTTTAAAGCCCAACATCCACCAGCATTAAATGATACATTCAGTTTAAAACCAATTTTAAAGGATTTACGAAATGGAATAAAATAAATTTTAGTATATTTTAAGATTTTATTGCTAAAGCATTTTATTATTAATATTGCTTTAATGTTTAGTATAATGTATCATCTCTTTTTTATATTAATTGTTTGTTTGATTTAACTTAATTAACTTAAATACTTGTATTAGTATAAAAGAGTGTTTTAAATGTTATCAGTTTATGACTGAAGAAGCAGTTTTCTACAAAAGTTTTTACTTGTGGTTTTGGACCATTTTTGTTTTAATTTTGCTTTGTATTTGAATGTTACTGGACTTGTATCCCAGGTATTTACATTTTTCGTAAGTTTTATTTTGGTGTGGAGTGAACAGACCCTTTGAGACCATTGTACTTCTGAAGTCAATTGGAGAATCCTCATAAAATAACTGGCAAGTGGCATCATAAGGACTATGGATACCATACAACCCAATAGCCGAAGGACTGACCTTGCTGGAGGACAGTGGAGGTGAAGAACTTATGTGACAGTGAGATGAAGAGAATGAACCCTGTCCAGTTGGCATCCAATAAATTCTGTCTTTTGAGATGGTGTAAGCTGTCTCTGTCAATGTTGACAGTGATCCCTAGCTTGTGCAACAGTTGGAGCAATAGGTCCAGGCAGTGCTATAAGAGACTGTCGATCACAGCTGCAAAGAGCCAGTTGTTGAGGTATGGGAAAACAAAGATCCCTAGTAGGGCGCAAATGTGCTGCTACCACAGCCGTGACTTTGGGGAACACCCGGGGGGCTGTTGTGAGCCCAAAGGACAGAACTCTGAACTGATGATTGGCTCCCATCCAGAAATGGTGAAACCTCCTCAAACACTTCTCTATCTTCACATGATAATATATGTCCTCGACGTCTGCCGAGCACATCCAATCTTCCCGTCTCAGTACAGGCAAAATGAACTGTAGTGCGACCATCCAGAATTTTGTCTGCTTGGCATACTGATTCAAGTAACTCATGTCTAGAATGGGCCTGCGGTCACCTGTTTGCTTGGGTACTAAAAAGATCTATGAGTAGACTCCAGATTCTATCTGGTCTACAGGGACCAGTTTTATGACTCTTTCTAGCAGCTTGGAAATCCCTGCTGCCGCAAGTTCCCAATGACTGAGTGGGACATCAGGAACTCTTTTCCGTTTGACAGGGGAAAGGGAAAAGGGTATAGAATAACCTCTGGGGGTAAAGTTTAGTACCCAAGAATCTGTAGCTATGTTTTGGTAGACTTGTAGGTGCAAAGATATGCATCCCCTGACTGCTTCCAGAGTGCAGCAGTCAGGCAACCCTGCAGGGATGCTGAAAAGGTTTTCAGAGAATGGTTTATGAAAGCCCTGATTATGTGGTCCTCCCCTGCCCATGCCCCTGGGGAAATGTCCATTATTGTCCCCCCCCCTCCTCTGCCACAAGGATGTCTATCTCCAGGAGTCTCTTGGTAAGGTCTCTGTGATTTCCTGAACCACATCCTCTTTTCAGCTCCCTAATTCCTAGAATAGGATCTCTGGGGCATGGAGAAGTGGATGCCTACTGCAGAGAGAGTCTTACCATCCTGATGACTCCTGGTGAGCATTTCTTTAACTTTAGGTCTGAACAAAGTGGATCAAAGTGGGCATTAATGAAGAGTGCCCTGAAGCTTTCTACAAAGTCATAGAGACACATCTAGGCATGCCGGCAAATGGAAATGGTGGTGCCTGCAACCCTAGCTGTACCATCAGCTGCATTCAAGAGCAGTAGCATGGCTACACTGGATGAAGATTGGAGGATGTAGAGCTGGAAATCCACTGTGTTCTGGGCATCTGCTGGTAGCTCCCCAGAAAGAGCCGAGTGGAAGAGATAGCTCTGACAGTTTTGGGGTTGAACACAAACCTCAACACATAGACTTTGGCTCCAAGACCCCTCCAGATCTGAACATGTCAGACCTGAAAAAAGAAAGGAACCAGTCAGAGTCAAAGTTACCTGAACAATTGGGTCCGACAAAGGTGCTCCAGGGAAAATCGGCCCCAAAGTTACCTGCACAAACAGGTGAGCTGGTAAGTGAAAAGAGCATACAAGAGGACTAGATGGACCAGCACTCAGTATGTTCCCAGAGGACAGTACCTACAGAATCCCAAGCTGTTTTTGCATCCTGAGAAATTTTCTCATCATTCTGTCGATGTCCTGTTTAGGCAAACTCCTCAAAGACCAGGAAGACGATGCCAATGATGGTGGTCTGGAGTAGTGCTTCTCCTGAAGTATCACATAATGAAGTCTGGGACTGACCAGTTCTGGTGAGAACTGGGGTTGAGTTGGAGAAGTACAGCGCAGAGACCACCTGCTTCCATTGTCCTGGTACTTTCAGATCTGATTCTGAAGACAAAGAAGGATCTGGACACCTCTTACAGGACTTCTAGAGAGTCCCCTTTTTCCTTGGACCTGTCAATAGATTTGTCTTTATCTTCCGCTTTCTCCCTAGATTTCTTGTCCTTAGCTTTGGAAGAAGAAATGGATGAAGAAGATGTAAGGGTGGCAGACTCTGTTTGGACAGGAAAGAGTGTCTTGACAATAAGTTTTTCACACCTGGTTTGTAATGGTCTCGCATTAAAAGAAGTACAGGCTTGACATGAAGTATCTAAATATGAGGCCCCTAAACAATACCCTCAGAGGGTGTGAAGGTCGGGGAGTGCAACTTATGCCACACTCTGTACACTTTTTAAATCCTCCACTATCACCCATGATGAACACAGTACAGCATATGCAAGCACACACACACATAGAATAATTTTGTCTGTCTGGAACTACCTAACTTATCTAGATACTAACTTTTACAATATAAAGCCAAAAATTCTTAACACTTCTATGAAAAATTCTAACTATACTAAACTAACAGTCTTACATTTCTATACTAAACACCTACAGAAACTACAAAAAACACATGTAAACTACCTAAGAATTTTTTAAAAACAAATAATATGTAGTAAACTAGAGAGAGTAAAACTCTCTCAGTAATGGAGAAGTGAACAAACGTACTGCAAAGGATGCAAACTATTGACTCCCTCAGAAGCATGACCAAACACCTCAGAGGGCAAAAGAGATCTGAGGTAGTAGGGTGAAGGCAAGGGACTTATAGGTAGGGGATGAGTCAGAGCCCTGGAGCTGAAAAGCTTCAAGATCGTTGCCAAGCTCAGATCCAGTCAGATCCGACAACCCATAGCTGAAGTGGATGAAAATTGGTAATACTGGATCATACATTTTCCATCACCAATAAAGCTTGGAAAACATATTCTTCTGAATTTAATCACAATATTGTCAAGAACTATATAAATATAATCATTTGATTCAGCACTTATCAGTAGCAAGTACTGCTGTGGATGAAATCCAGTTCCAACATTCAGCACTGACAACAGCTTCTCATTTTGAACCAGTCAGGTATTTTGTAGGAACTGCCTCAGTTGCATAGTTTAGCATGTCTATCTATAGGCCGCTGACTGCCACCACAAAATGTGAAGCAACAATAGAATAAGGCAAAGCAGAGCTTCAGCACAGTATGAGTCTAATCTGCTTCCAGATTTTTTTTTCATGACAGCAAGAATTATGTCTGAGGCTCTCACACATAGGAGATATGTAAAAATGTCAACTGTTGATTCACCTTCCACATTTTCTACCTTTCCATAAGAGAAGATTAACCCCTCTTCATCTCAAATGGCCCATCAATGTCTTAATACATTCAAGAACTCAGCACTGATACAGAAACTTTTGCAGGTACAAATCTCTCCATCAGTCCCTGAATTAATTTGCTCGTTCTTCTCAAAGTTACTTCAAAACTATGCACTAAATATCGACTTTGAGTTTATAAAATGTACTGCCTTCGATAAATGTGAATTTACATGAACTACATTCCTTGACAATATGTGTTACCCATCTCCATCTCCAATCTTCCACTGCATTACAGTTAGAAATATGACATACTATATATTCAAAAAAAAACATGAACAGCTACAGTATACAGAAAATACAACATTAACAGCTACACGGTTTGTAGAAGATGAAACTCAATAAGCATGTACACATAAGAATAAACCATAAAAATAAAATATGGCTGATACATAATGCTCCATTACAAGTACTTCAATTTCAATAATAAAATGTAAATAAAAATACCATTATCATAAGTGTAATTGTGACAAGTTAACTTCTTTACTAGAAAAGTATTACACAAAACATACTCTTGTTCTTAAAATCATTCATGTTGAGCTATAAAAAGTTGCACCATACTAACTAAATGGACCCTGAGCATGGGTGAACATTATTAATACTAACAGTCAGAAGAGTTGCACGTCTTCAGCTACATTACCAGTTGCTCTGCTGACCTTCAACATTATTCACCCAGGTCAGTACTACAAATCATTACTCAATCAATTTATGATACCTGTTTTATCCTATTCAGGATCACAGGGGAGTTTAACTTTATTATGGCACTTAAACACTGTGCAGAAAAGAACTAATTCTGGACAGGAAGTCAATCCATCTCAGGATATACACAGGACACACACACACACACACACACACACACACACACACACACACACAAAACCAAAACAACTTAAATGATCTCCATGCTTTTGGGATGTGGGAAGAAATGGAAAAACCTGAAACAACTCCAAGCAGATACAGGGAGGACATGCAGACATGCAGTCTTTGCAGAAAAAAATCCCTAAATGAAAATTAAACTGAAGCAGAAAGTGCTAGTAGAAATAAAGGGTGCCTTAAGTCTAGCAGCAACATACTATGATAAATAACAGAAATATGTAAAAATCACCAGTAAACAGAAAGCAAAGCATACAATACATTTTAAAAGGAGTCAGATTTGACACACAAACTTCCAGTTTAAAAGCTACATTTTCATGAAAGTTTAAAAGAAGGTATAAAAAACAACCAGGAGTAAAACCGATTTACAGTTAAATCATTTGCATTGTATATTTTATAAATGATAAAAAGTTTAATTTTACATTACCAAAACAAATACAGAAGGGTATGTTGAGGTAATGAATCCTATTATAGTACAGTGAAATTATTTCTACTAAATGTATATAGTTTTAACTAAATAGGGAATCCTGTAACTATGTTTTATTAAAGTTCTTCATCAATATTCAGTGCATAATATAACTGCAAGTGACTGTATTAGTCACAATAACATGGAAATTATTTCTATACCTTCTTTTAAAGAGTCACTGTACAACTGTAAAATACCATATCTCTAAGAAAAAAATCTGCATATTGACACAAAAAGCACACAAGAATATTTCACACCACAGCATAAGCTAATTTAAAATAAAAGCAGCTAACACACTGGCATGCATGTACCAGTAGTTTTCATACTTGTTGCTGAGGAAGGACTGCTACAGCTCAGTAACCAGTCTGCAGTGTTTAGAACAGTCATGTTCTCTCCTAAGAATGGGAAGGACACATTTCATTGTTATAATTTCTGATCAAATAACATTTATATATAAAAAACTGAGATGAAGTGGTTTGGAGCTACTATTCAACCTTTGCTAAGGTGTAGATACTTTTTTCACTGAATTAGATCAATGACTTTTGTTACAGGTATTTGCAGTTATACTGGCATCATTCTAAATATAAATACAAGATAATTCAAATGATGGCATGGTCTAGAGTTGTTACTTATCCAACAACAGATTGTAGACAAAAGCTTCTACATCTGTGAAACATAAAGCATGCTGCTTACATACATACTGCATTTCTAGAAAGCAAAAATGATAATGTCAGTAACATCACACTACATCACTAGAGTTTCTGTAATTAAACAAAAGAATACGTAAGCAGTGCTGCTGGAAAGACTAGAATAATTCTTGCTACTGAGATTTGGTTTCTAATAAAGTGAGAAGCGTTCCTAAAAGTTAAACTCACTGTTACCTATTATTTCAATATATTTATATACCACAGTATACCAGAGGCGTAGTTGGCTCCATCTGTGCCTTGTGCCTTTCTTTATCACGAACCAACACCCCACTCCCTCACCTCTTCAAGTGAAGAATAAAAAGGGCACGTCACTGTTTTAAGCACTACAGTTAGATCCATACCCCAAGCTCTTCCATTGAACCATTGAAGAGCCAAAAAGAAAATCCTGGCACATCAACCAGGCAGCCAGAAGCATTCCCTGCCCCTACAGTTTATTTAAAAAAAAATCTTTTAAACTGTAGCAAACAGTTGCCTACAGTTCATACCCTACCTGTACAGAGCACTAAGGTGCTCATGTTTAGCAAAAAAATAAAAATACTTCTATGGATCAGACTAGAGTGTAATGTGTGTGTGCTAATGTACTCATTACTGCATTTAACTTCTACTGCTCCTCTTGCCACCAAATACTGCTTGTTCATATTTGCATTAATAACTTCAAAACCATGCTACATCCAAGGTATCAGAATATTTCATCCTGAAGCATACATGATGGCAAACACATTTGTATTGCTATTTGACCTCTTGTCAGTGAGTATCTGTTAGAACTATATGGCGATAACTTCATTTTTAAAGGCTCAAGCTACCCTCACTGGGAGTTAAAGGCACACACTCAAAAGAGATGCACTGGAGGGAATGAGTTAAGAAGCAAGTGAGGCTGTGTGTGCACACATAAATTACAGGTGCCTGCAATCCCTAGTGTCCTTTTGTAGAAGCAGACAGAGTCAGAATGCGTGATCGCAGTTGTTAGTTTGTATTTAAGTTACCTAAGTTATAGTCAGTAAGCCTCTATAGCGATGTGTTTGTATAAAATAAAGTGGCTTGAACAGGACCCACGAAGACTCGCTTATTCATGTACTAATACGAAAGCGACATGGTGTCAGGACCAGGATGGAAGAGAGAAGAATATTCAGAGCCATGAGATATAAAGACAACAGCAAAGGTAAAAAAACTGAGAGAAAAGAGTACAGACATAACCAGAAAGAATCAAAGGCAATGAGAAATAGTATGAATTGTTTACTTGATGTGAGAGAAAGTACACTGGGCATAAAAAACGGCTTAAATGAGCAAAATGAATATAAGAAGAAAAGAAAAGGGCATGTTAAGCAAAAATAAAGCAAGGTGACTGTATGTGTTTGATCACAACTACGACATTGTACTGCATCAAGGGCGTAATTAAATTTATTTGAAGTATCTCAGTGTGTGTAAAAGTACTTACGTGTGTGTTTATTACTGTGCATGTATTTCAAAGTGTTTGTTGTGTGCAAAGTGCAACTAGTTCATGCAATTCAGTCAAAGCGTAGTTAGTATGAAGAAAAGTTCTTGAGCTGGGTGTGTCTGTTGTGAAAGTGCTGCCATTACAGAGTGCTTCTTGTACTGTAAAGAGTTGCATAGCAAGGTACCACCATTTTGGGGACATTTTAGTGTGCTGCATGCAGTTATTCACAAAGTACAATTACTTTGAAATCTATTAGTTTTGGGCAACAGATTTTCAATTTATTCGCATTGTACAGTTGCTTGATATGTTTCTTGCATTGATAAGCGATGTTTCTTACAAAAAACTACAAGAATATTACAGTGCTTGTGAATTACTCAGTTGCATTGTAAAGTTCTTGAATGTTTCTTAAAGTAATGACTTTAACAAGTGATGGCACATGACTGTAGCATTTCTGCCTTTTTTTGATAAAATTCCAAGCAATTACTTTAGCATTTCTGTCTTTACCTATCAAAGATTCCGTAAAATATTGAAAAGCCAGAGAAATTATTTCGCAAAGCTCCGTAAAGTATTCAGAAGTCCGAAAGGCTATTTCGCAAAATACAGTAAAGCATCAAGAAGCCCGAGAAGTTTATTTTGCAAAGTCCAGTTATTTGAAAGTACTACCCGTTCGTTCATTCACATAATTCCGATAAGCTTAATGAAAGTGAGTAAACGTTCATAGCACAAAGGCATTGCACATGTACTGTTTATGCCACTTACTTATGCACGTGTATGTGTGTGTATTTGTACATAGTTGAAAGATCCTTTGCTAGTATATGTTAATATGGCAGACAGATTTCAAAAACCCCAACCACTTGTGTTTTATCGGAATATGGCAGAGAACTGGAGAATATCTGAGCAAGAGTATATTTTCATACAAGCAGCTTATGCAGATAGAGATGCATGTACCAGGGCATTCATTTTGGTAAACCTAGCAGGGTCTGAGAGGCCATAGAAAGAAAGCGTTCATTTGTATATGCACCAGCAGTGTATGAAGGAGAAGGTGCAGACTGCCATATTGTTGTGCAAACTGAATCAAGGGAGGATCCCACGTGTTTGAAGCACAAGTTTAGAGAAATGTGCAACCCCCAGATGAATACTGCATTAGAGAGGCATTTGTTTTACACAAGATATCTGAAACCAGGGGAAACATTTGCAGCTTATATAACTGACTTGAGAAACAGAGCTAAAACATGTTAGTTTCGTGATTTAAAAGAGCTGATAAAGGACAGACTTGTATGTGGTATTAATAATGTTGCTGTGAGAAAGATTTTGCTTCGTGACAGTGACTTAATGTTCAGCAAGGAAATAGAAATGTGTCAGATCCATGAGGTAACAGAAAGACATACAAGTATAATTGCATGTGACAAAGGCATGGTTTCAGTGAGGTCCAAAGCAAATATAGACAATATGCAACACATGACAAACACGAACAGGCCTAAGCACGTGGCAGCTACAGGGTTTCCAAAGAAGTTACAAGGTTTTCTAGCAAGTTCCAGAAAAAGTGCAAGCTTCACCACAAGCTCAGTGCAACATAAATATGAATCAGCAAAACCCAAATCTAGCTTTATTGTTAACTGTCACAATTGTGGTGCAAATCATGATTCTAAAAGAGAGAAGTGTTTAGCATTTGGTCAGCAATTTCACAAGTGTAAAAAATGGAACCATTTCCAAAAGTTTTGCAAATCAAGTAAGCTACACACAGTTGTAAAGAAAGGTCGCACAAAAAAGCAAGTTGATCAAGTAGAGCCAAAACAGTCAGATTTCTACTTAGATGGTATGTCAGTCCTTGGAGAAAGAGTTGATGCAGTAAACTTATTAACAAGGAGTGAATTGTTTTGTACAGTCCGGATTAGTGGAAAATCCACAGAGCTCAAAGTTGACACTGTCTAAAAGTGTAATGTTATATCAGCAGACACATTTGCAAGACTGAGAATAAATGAACAACTCAATGTAACTAGCAGTGCGAGACTTGTTGCTTATGGAGGTGAAGAAATTCAAACTGAAGGTTCAGTTGCTTATGGAGGTGAAGAAATTAGAACTGAAGGTTCAGTGATACTTTCATGTTATCTGGCCAAGAACTGTTACAACCTGTTGTTCTACATAGTCTGACGACCAGTGCAATCTTTAATGGGTCTCAAAGACAGTTTAAGAATGAATCTGCTTTCTTTTGCTAGAGGTTCATCGTGTGTGTGCAGTTCCAAGTTCCAATTTTTCTGAAGCCATTTTCTCAGAATATGCTGATGTTTCCGATGACAAATTGGGCAAATTTCCAGTTGTGTACTCCATGATGTTAGACCCAGAGATCACTCCAGTAGTCATATCAGCAAGAAGAGTTCCAATAGCTATGCAAGACAAAGTTAAAGCTCAGTTGGATAAAATGGTGCAGCAAGGTGTGATTTGTCCACTCACAGAACCAAATGAATGGGTGTCGGCCATTGTAGCCTCTCATAAGAAAGGCTCAGATGTAATCAAAATATGCATTGATCCAAGAGATTTGAACAAAGCATTAAAAAGACCATATTATCCAATATGCACAGTTGAAGAAGTTGCAACTCTAATAGCAAATGCCACAGTATTTTCTGTTTTGGATGCAAAGACTTCATTTTGGCAAGTGATGCTTGATTGCAGATCCACATTTCTATCTACTTTTGGTACTCCATTTGGCAGATACAGATTCCTAAGGATGTAATTTGGAATAAATTCTGCAAGTGATGTTTTCCAGCATGCAATGGAACAATTTTTTTCAGGTTATCCTTGTGCCATAATACTAGATAATCTATTAGTTGCAGGCAATAGTGAAACAGAGCATGACAGAAACCACAAGAAAGTTCTAGACAGAGCTTATGAAGTAAACTTAAAGCACAGTCCTCTGAAGTTCAAATTCAGACTTCCAGAAGTTATGTATGTAAGACATTTATTTAGAAGTACAGGCTTGAGACTTGATCCGACCAAGCAAGTAGCTATTCTAGAGATGTCAGCACCATACAATGTACAAGGTTTACAGCATTTCCTGGGCATGGTCAACTATTTAGGAACAATTATACCAGATTTCAGTGAGTTGACAGCACCTTTAAGAGAACTAGCATGCGATAAATGCTGCATGGTCATGGTTGGAACATCATCAGAAGGCATTTCACACTACCTTCCTCCACACCTCTCCTTTTCCTACCTCTCGCAACACATAACCAAATACAGCTTTCTGAAATCCAAATACTCCTGGTCTCTTTTTAACATCTTTCTCTTCATATTCACCATCTACCTCTCTATCCTACTAAGACTATCATCATTTCATACAACCCACCTGCCGCCTCGACCTTCTCCCACTACACCTCCCAACTCTAAGACCCTCCTCAGCTACACCACTATCTGTTCTAGTTTGTACCAAATGGACTTAATTCTAAAAAAGAAATTCACCCTGCTCTCCACAAAACATAACCCTTTCAGCTACCATCTCCATATATACTATAAAACCACCAAGAAACAGCCCCTCCCTAGCAATGCCTCTACTCTCTGTAACCTATTCCTCTGTAGAGACATACATACTAACCCAGGCCCCTCTCCCCTTCTCATAATTCTCTCCACACTTCCAAAACTTTAACAATCGCCACTATTAATCTTCAAAGCATCAGAAACAAAATTACCCAACTACATGCATGGTTAAGTCAACATAAACCAGACATTACTGTCATCACAGAAACATGGCTAAAACCATATATCAAAGATTTGGAATTTTTACCCCCAAACTACTCCTGCCTTAGAACAGACAGACTTCACAAAAAAGGTGGAGGTGTCGCCTTACTATTCCTAAGCACCTACACTGTTATTCCATATACCAAACCCATTCCCTCCTTTCCCTCTGTTGACCTACTAGTTACCTTCCTTAAACTCAATAACTGCAAAAGCCTTTGCATCATAGTCATATATATACCCCCACCCCCACCCCCGGCAACAATGCTCCAGTTCTTGAAGACATTTTAGCCTGGACTAGCAATAATATAAAAAATGAAACTATCATTCTAGGTGACGTTAACATCAACTGGCTAGATATCACCAATAAAAACTCCTCTATAAACATCCACCTCCATAGTTACTCCCAGCTAATCTCCATCACCAGACCTGGCAATAACAGAAATAATGGCTCCACCTTGGATTGGATCCTGGTTTCTGATCCTGATAAAAAATTTCTTTCTCAGGCACTCTCCCTCCCAGCATTAGTGACCATGCTCCAGCATTCATAACCCATAAGCCCACCTCTATACCTAACAATCACCAATTAAGATATACCAAAGCTCTAGCCTACTTCTCCCAAAACATCCTCAATGACATCCTGAAAAGAATAAACTGGAGCCCACTGAAATTCCTCCCTCTTAACGAAGCTGTAACTCCACATTCCTCAGGACTCTAAATAGTCTTGCTCCTCTCAGATTAAAAACATGCTTCCTGGCTAGCTAAGAACACAAAGAAAGTCATGTCATCCAGAGACAAAGCCTGGAAAACTTGGCAAAAAACAAAACCCCCACCAATCTCATGAAATATAAACAACTTCAGAATCAGGGTAAATGCTTAGTTGTTAAAAACAAAAAAAGAATACATACAAACTTTCCAAAGCCAGCATAAACAAAATCCACAAAAATTCTGGGGAGCAATTAACACCCTCCTTCACCCAGGAACAAACAGTACCCCATGCCCAAACCCAGAAAAAACTTCCACTGAACTAGCCTCACTCTTCAACCATCGCCAAACTTACAACTACTTTCCCTCTCACCAATACAGACCCATTAGGAACACCATCAAATCTTAACTCTTCAAATCCCCTAATGGCATTCTCACTATCACCCATTCCCACATCCACCATTCAGAAGCTTCTTTATAAACTAAAATCCTGCACAAATGCCTGTGACAACTTACCTGCAAAATAATTAAAAATGTCAGCCCCTCCATCGCTTATCCAATCAGCATTCTCCTAAACAGGTCCATTCAAGAATCATTTGTACCAGATATCTGGAAGAAAGCTTTTGTCATCCCTCTTCACAAAGGAGGCAATAACCCTAACATCTCTAATTGCTGCCCCATCACCACTCTTTCCCCCATCTCCAAAATATTAGAGAAATGCATCCACTCCCACCTCTCAAGGCATCTAGTAAAACACCAGTTGCTTTCCTCCACTCAACATGGTATCAGACCTGGACAAAGCACAAACACAGCCCTCATATCCTTCTCAGACATAGTAAACAGAGCTTGCGATGCTGGCTCCTTAGTCTCTGCTCTCTTTCTGAATTTATCTAAGGCATTTGACACCATCTCCCACTCGCTACTAATTACTAAACTCTCCATCCTTAACCTATCTTCCTCCACCATACAGTGGTTTACCAACTATCTCAGCAACAGGCAGCAATCCACTAGATGGCAGAACTTCTCCTCCCCATTCATTAATACTAAAACAGGAGTTCCTCAAGGCTCAATTCTGGGTCCCCTCCTTTTCAGTATATTTGTCAATAACTTTCATAATACTCTTACACACAGTACACTCATCTAATATGCAGATGACTCTACCATCATCTATTCCTCAAAATCTGTCACAGAACTACAACATCTTACCCAAGAAGCATTCACCTCCACAGAGCACTGGATGTCCCAGAATCACCTAGCCCTTAACCCCAATAAAACAAAACTATTACTATTTGCCCCTACAAAATCTAGCCTTATTAACAAAACTCAATTCACCGTAAGTGCCCAAAATAACACTGTCATTGAAGTTGTTCCTAGCACCACACTGCTAGGGGTCATCATTGATGACAAGTTAACTTTTGACCTTCACATCCACAATAACAAAAAAACACATCAAAGACTGGGTGCCTTATATAGGCACAACTATTTCCTCAGTCTCCCTGCAAAAAAAAACCTTGGCCTCATCCTTCCTACCCTTCTATATGGAGCCCCTATCCTCACCAACCTCCAATCCTCCTTAAAAAAGAAGTTGGACATTTATTACAACAAAGTGGCTAAATTTGCTAGCAGAGCAAAATATTCCAACCACCACTGCTTCTCTCTCCATAAACTAAACTGTCTTGAATCCTCTCACCACCTTAGTTACATACAACTAACTACAGCCCATAAGATAATCTTTCAGCCTGAAACCTACCCTTCCATCACATCCATACTGACCACTTACCACCCAAATCGCCATTTCAGGTCTGAAAACAAAATGTTGTTATCCATTCAGAAACCTAAACTCTCAGCTGGCTGAATGCTGTACTCTCATTCTGTCTCCAAGTTATGGAATAATCTCCCTCCCCCACTCAAATCAATCAATAATCCTGCTTCCTTCAAAAAATCCCTCAAACTACATTTTCCTCTCACTGGCTATGCCCCTGTACCCCACCTAACCAACCTCAACACCTGAATTCCTTCTCTTACTATAATCACAGTTTAATTGTTGCAAATCGCTAAGGATTTTTCTGTTTGTACTGCACCATAATTTCCCAGCACATAACTTCCTTCCCAAACTTTACACAGTTTAACTATCACAAATAGTAGGAATTTTTTGTATGTAATTAATGCAATTACTATGTCCTTTTTTTACTCAAATTCTTTTTTAATAATGTAATTATTGCAAAGACAATGTCCTATTCTTTTCTTCTCAAATTATCTTTTACTCATTCTATGTATCAAGATTGTTTCTTTTACTTACGTATGTATTACTGTTGAATTGTAATTATATAATTCTGTGGAGCTTTTCTCTCCGGGCCTCCACTGAAAATGGGCTCTTCTTGGCCCAGTGGACTTTCCCAGTCAACAAATGCAATAAATAAATAATAAATAAATAAATAAATTTGATGATCTTAAGCAGAAAATTGCCATCCCACCTACATTAAGATACTATGATGTGAATAAACCAGTTATTCTTTCCTGTGATGCTTCAAAATTTGGTCTTGGTGCAGTTATTCTTCAAGAGGGCAGACGAGTAGCCTATGCATATAGGACACTAACTGAAACTGAGATGCAGTGTGCTCAAATTGAGAAAGAACTTTTGGCGATAGTATTTGCATGTTCCAAGTTTCACGATTATATTTACGGTTGAGCTATTCAGACTGAAACTGATCATCAACCTCCAGTTACTATTCTAAAGAAGCCTAAGCATTCTGCTCCAGCAAGATTACAAAGAATGATGCTCAAATTACAAAAATGCAATTAGGAGGCAAATTGCTCTATCTAGCTGACACATTATCTAGTTTGCCTAGAAGTACAACAGAACAGCTTGATGCTGAGACTTTTGACTCTGATGTGATGTCATTGTGTAATTTTTCCACTACTAGACTTGATGAGTTAAGAGATCAAACTAAGACTGATCCAACTTCACAAAAGCTTAATCACTACATTAATGTAGGATGGCTGTCAAAGTAATCTAGTTTATCACCTGAGGTGCAAGTGTATTTTCCTTACAGAGATGAATTGTTGATGGAAGATGGCATTATTTTCAAAGGTTCTAAAATTGTAGTTCCTGCTTCCTCACAACAAGAATATGTTTCAGATTTTGCATGGTGATCATCCAGGTTCATCATCCACTAAGACAAGAGCAAGAGAATTAGTATTTTGGCCTTCATTATCAAAAGACATATAGTTCTTCCTTCTTGTTCAGTATGTAATAGTACTAGACCGCATTTGCAAAGAGAACTGCTTCAACTAAGTCCAATTCCTGAACTACCTTGTTCTACAGTAGCAACTGATATTTTCGAGTGGAACAATCGACACTACTTAGTTTTGGTAGACTCTTATTCAAATTGTTTGAGATTGATCTGCTACCAAACTTAACCTCAACTGCTGTTATTACTAAATTGAAACGTCAGTTGTCAGTTCATGCTAGTCCACACAAACTTTTTTCTGACAATGGTACTCAATTCACTAGCCAGTTGTTTCAGAAATATGCAAAAGAATAGGACTTTGTACATGTAGCTAGTAGTCCTGAATATCCTCAATCCAATGGTCTAGCTGAACAGTACAGTACAGTAGGTGCAGTACAGAGTGCAAAGCAATTACAAAGCATGACAATACCAATGTATTCTTGAATTTGCTTAATCTCAGAAACATACCCCGTGATGATATTCTTGGCTCACCTGCTCAAAGACTGCTTTCCAGACAAACTAGAACTATGCTACCTATTTCATCAAGTTTGTTGCAGCCTAAACCTAAGAACAATAAAATCATCAAGGTTCAGTTGTTTAAGAAGTGTAATATGCAGAAATGTAGTTACGACAGATTGATCAGATTACTTAATTCGTTGAGAGAAGGAGAGATGGTACGAATCCAGATGACAAAATGTTTTGATCGAATAGTTCAGACTACAGGCATCTGTGCTGAGCTGAGATCCTATTTGGTAGACTCCAAGGGTGTGGAGTATAGCAGGAATCGCAGACATCATCTTCCTGCACCAGAATCATCATCATTGCAGGGAAAACATTGTATCTGTGATGCAAACTCTAAATTAAAGAATGATTCAGACATTGTTTCTATACCAGAATGTGTTCAAAAGTTTGATTCTGTTCCAGAAAGTGATTTGAACATTCCACAGGTCAACCATTTTGCAGAATCTGTCTCAGCTGCCAAGTCTAATTCCCATTTTTATGTCACACGATATGGATGAGTTTCTAAGCCTAGTGTGAAATATGCAGAAACTTGGACTTGATTTTATATATATATATATATATATATATATATATATATATATATATATATATATATATATATATATATATATATATCTATATCTATATATATACGTGTATACATATGTGTGTGTGTGTGTGTGTGTACTTAGTATTGTATAATGCATGTCTATAGATTACCTGCGATTTCTGCATGCCAAACAATCTCATGAGAATTGAACAATTGAATGATCTATTTCTCAAAGAGGGAGTATGCAGATCAGACTGTAATGTGCATGTACTATATCTTTAAGAAGCATGCGAGGCTGTGCGTGCACATATAAGTTACAGACACGTGCAATCCCTAGTGTCATTTTGTAGAAGCAGCCAGAGAGTGATCGCAGTTGTTAGTTTGTATATCTTACCCAAGTTATAGTCAGTAAGCCTCTGTAGTGATGTTTGCATAAAATTAAAGCTGCTTGAGCATTACCACAAAGACTCATTTATTTGTGTCCTAACACAAAAGCGGCAACTTCTTTTAAGTTGGAGAAAACTGCTTGCTACAAATGTAGCAAACAGTTGTTACAGTTTAGACCACACACGGAGAGTTGAAGCGCAGATCTGACCACAAATGCAATACTGGCTTTTAAAAGCTGTTATTACAATGTAGAATGATCGGGATAATTAATGGCCGATCATACCCTCCCAACACTTTGTGCTCAGGGCCACTGCCCCTCTTGTCCCATCCTAGCTATGCTTCTGTAGTATACCATTGTTGTAGGAGTTGTGTAATTCATATAATACTGATTTAAAGAAACAGAACTTCAAGAATACAGAGATGAATATAAAGCTTTTTCTAGTTTTGTAATCCAAGGCCATGCATTGTTAAATAATTTTAGAGAATGAGTGACCTGTAAATTGCTACCCTGTTATTGTATAGGTAATGCCTGCTAAAAAAGCCTACTGCTTCAAAATTGCCACCACTTGCTAAATTGTGCTTTACTGTTTATTAAGTGTAAAATTAAAACAAAAAAAGCAAATAAAAGAAAAAAGAAGGAAGGGTGTGCATGTTTGTGTGTGTTTGTGAGAGCATGTGCATGTTTGTGCTTGTGTGCATGTGAGAGACAAACAGAATGAGTGTAAATGAGTGAGAGAGAAAGACAGACAGGGAGACAGATAGATCTGATTGCAACACACAGTCCATCAGCACAGATCCATTAAACAATTAGAAGTATGAAACTCAAGTCTGACATTATTGTCCGACTTTAATCCTAAGTGATTTACCAGAAAATTAATGGTACAAGACACAGTACAACAATATATGGCAAAATCAGTGGAAGCGAAGAGGCAGAGGGGGGGTTGTAATACCTTGAATTCTATAATTATCTTTGCTTTATTCATTTGCTCAGACTGAGTCCTCTGAGATGTATTCATTCAACAAAGCAACTGTAACTGTTTGGTGTGTGTTTCTGTTTATATGAGCTTGAGTCTGTTTGTGTACTTTTTTGAATGTGTGTGCCTATGTTTCTGTGTACATGTGCAAGTCTGTCTGCACTTCTGATTTGTGTGTGTGTGTGTGTGTGTGTGTGTGTGTGTGTGTGTGTGTGTGTGTGTGTGTGTGTGCACATTAAAGATTTACATAACTCTTATTTTGGATGCAAAATACTTCCTCCATGAACAATTACATATTACAGCAAGTCTGAAACATTAGGTGATGGAACTATTTTAAATCAAAAATATAAAAAGTATACAGTAATAAAAAATAAATCTAGAACTATTTTTATTGGCTAGCCCATGCTTTAATTGCAATAAAGCTCTCCAAGGTCTGTGTCACTGGGGGAATAACATCCTTCCAGGGTTGTAGAGGCACTCTGGATGCAGCATTGGGCCTCGCAACTTCCCTGTGTGAGTGTTATTTCCCCAACAAAACACCCTGTCGGGCATTATTTATTGCTTCACATCAGTCCACTCCATCCAACAAATGGTTTTGAATGACATCTGACTACTACAGTAAAAACCATGTACAAACAAAACCAGACAAGTACCCCATGGAAATTGATAACCATGTCTTTGTTTGCTTCACACACACACACACACACACACACACACACACACACACACACACACATATATATGTCTATACACAATTTAAAATTACCAATCCACCTACCACATCTTTGTGATATATAAGGAGACTGGAGAACTCAGAGAAAACCCAAGCTCACACACAGACTATAAGCAGATATTGTTTTTTCTGTGTGACCTTTTTATTCATTGTTTGTTAGTTGGGATATTTTGCAGTCACCCTAAGATTTATGGATATCAGTTGGGTACGACAACCCTGTGTTTCCAAATGTTAGCCAAACATTCCAATAATGCTATACTGATGATGTCATAATAAGGCAGAAACATGCATGCTCACAGTTAGTGGGTGTCTAGCTTTATTGGCCTGAATTTGTCCATAAATAGACTTAAAAGAAAAAGTCTTGGCCATTCAGAATTTCTATTTAGCTGAAATACATGATGTCCTTAAATGATATGTATATATCCAATACTGCCTCTAATACAAGAGTTTTAAGGAATCACACAATGGAAAGTCAAGCTTTGCTAGATTTTTTTATTATTAAAAATAAGGAGGAGGAGGAATGTTACTTGATAGGATAAATACTGTATATGAAACATGGAGACATGGAAAAGACCCTGGAAACTACAAACCCACCAGTCTCACTAGTCTTACATGTAAAGCCATGGAAAGAATTATCATGGAAATGATCAGCAGTGATATAGTAAACTTCCAGACAAGGGACCCATCCCAGTTAGGTTTTGTCAAGGGCAGATCATGCCTACTCAACCTGGTGGACTTCTTTGAGACGGTCACCAAAGCAATGGATGAGGGCAAAATGGTTCACACTGCCTACCTTGACCTGGCCAAGGTACTTGACACAATATCCCACTCGGGCATTGTTGACAAACTCACAAGATTAGGTACAAACTTGTATGTCACCAGGTGGATAGCCAACTGGCTCACTGGCAGGACCCAGGAAGTTAGAATTGGGGAGTCCACCTCTACAAAGAGGCCAGTCACAAGTGGAGTCTCTCGGGGGTTAGTCCATTGAATCCCACACTGACACAAATGTTCTCCAGGAAGGGCTCACACAGATAAACAACTAGTGTCAGAGTCATGGACTAAAACTACATGCCAAGAAATGCATAATAGTATTTTTCAGGAAGTCATCAACCCCTGGTAACTATCATATTGACAACACACTCCTTAAAGTTTACCCAGTAGTCAGAGACTTAGGGACATGCACAGATAGTAATCTAGCCTTTGACTATCATGTGTCTACAGTAGGGAGGAAATCATTCTATGCTGCACAACTTATAAACAAAGGTATGGCATCTAAGTCCAAGGAAGTCATTGTTCCTCTGTTTTCTGCATTCATCAGACCTATCATTGACTACAGTGCCCCCTTTGGTATGTACCTAACCAGGCATATCCAACAACTGGAACATCCACAGAGGTTCCTCACTGAAAGAATACAGTGCTTAAGTGAAACGTCCTATGCAGACCATCTCAAGGCTCTATCCCAATTTTCTGTCTCCTACGGACTTTTGAGGGGAGATCTATGGCTGACATACATGACATTATCAGACCCCACTGTGACAGACCTCCTGCATATCCACAAAACAAACAGCATCAGAATTACCTGTACTAATGGCTTGAACTTTGCCTATGATATAAATAGAACCTACTGGAGAGACAAGTATGTATTCCAGAGATTACTCTGTCTCTGGAACAGACTACCCATCCATGTGAAACAGAGTGCCTCCCTAACCCAATTCAAGTGCAACTTGGACAACTGGATGGATAACACGAATTTCATCCCTGGTTTGGAGCCTATGTCTCTAATGGACACAGGCAATCTTAAATGGTTCATCTCCCATGATATCCTTTCTTGGAGTTCCTATACTATAAAAAATGAAACAATTATCATTGGGCTACCACTTCCTCCAAACAATCACCCTCCAGCATAAATCAGTTTCACTTCACCCAACTAATCTTTATCACTACTAGGTACAACAGCAAAACAAATGAAGCTTCCATCTTAGACTGGATTCTTGTCTCAGACCCCTCCAAGTACTTAACCTCCAGCACCATGTCCAACTCCATTAATGACCACTCTGCCTATGCTATTTACGCTTGTTCATCTGTTCATCCCTCCCTAAAGACCACAATATCAAAATTGTCCAAAATCCTTTCTAAATGTATCCCCCATACATGTAATGGCATACTGAATAGCATCAACTGGAATATTCTTAAAACTTTTCCATTGGATGATGCTCTACTCTACTTTAATAACTCCTTTCTAAAAATCTTGGATAACCTAGCTCCTACCAGAACTAAAAGAATCAAAAGCAATCATGCCATCTGGTTAACAAAAGCTACCAAAGAAATCATGACTAATTGGGACAAAGTACAGAAACTCTGGCTTAAATCTCAAATCCTTCTGACCTTATTCATTACAAACAGCTCTGAAACCAAGCAAAAAAACTTATCTGTAAAGACAAACACCAGTACTTCTGGAACCAGCAAGCAAGTAGAAAAAAATAACCCCAAAATGTTCTGGTCTTCCATCAATAATTTCCTAAACTCCGGAACCAAAACCAGTCCCTGCCCACATCCCGACATGCCTCCTGAACAAATAGCTAGCATCTTTAACTCCTACTTTATTGACACCATTGCTAAAATTACTGCTACTTTTTCTTTACCTCTCCTAAACAGTAGTACTCCTACTCCCTCCTCTCCTCCTTCTCCCTTGCAGTACACTCTACCTCAGAACCTTTCCAATACCTCAATTATTTTACATCATCCCTCTCCAAGCTATAATAACCCCTCCAAACTGCTCACAACAATCTTCCCAGCCAGAATTTAATCTCCCTCCCATCCCACATCAAAAAATTCCTTCTGAAGTTAAAGCCCTGCTCAAACTCAGCCGATAGAATTCCTGCCAAATTTCTTAAAATCGCTGTGGATGTAGTGTCCTATCCCACCAGCATTCCTATTAACAGATCTATCCAAGAATCCCATGTCCCTTGCCTTTGGAAAAAAGCAATCATCTTGCCACTTCATATAGCTGGCCCATCAACTGATATCTCTAATTTCCGACCCATTGCTATACTTTCCCCATCTCTAAAATACTTGAAAAATGTGTGCAGAAACAACTCAGACTACCATCTAAACAAAAAAATCCTCTCCCCAACACAGCATGGGTTCCACCGAGGTCACAGCACATCTACTGCTCTAATATCCTCCTTAGACATGGTCAACAAAGCCAGAGACTTAGGACACATTATATCAGCCCTTTTTTTGGACCTATCGTAAGCATTCAAAACCATCTCTCACTCTATCCTCCTCCTCTCTCAACTCTCCAGTATAGGACTACCTCTCCAGTCACTTAACTGGTTTAAAAACTCTCTCTCCAACAGAGAGCATGTTGCTAAATAGCAGAATTCCATTTACCCTTACCTTTACAACACTACAGGTATACTCCATGGCTCAATTTTAGACCCTCTTCTGTTTAACATTTTTATCAACAATCTCCTCTAAACTGTCCTGCAGGACTCCCTAAGTCCAGTATGCAGATGACTCTACTATAGTCTGCTCCCAACACAAATTTATTACAGCAAACCATCCAAGCTGCATTTTCCACTGTAGAAACTTGGCTTCACAAAAAACATCTTTCTTTAAATCCCCAAAAAACTAAACTTATGATCTTTACTCCCAATAAAAAGACACCCATGAATAAAGCTGACCTCAATATATTCTCTCTTAACTCTACCAAAATTGAGCTAGTAACCCACACTAAACTATTAGGCATAATCCATGAAAACCTTAAATTTGATCTGCACATCCGAAATAATATAAGTAATACCGACAAAAAACTGAAATTATTCTATAGACACAATAAGTTCCTCTCCCTCCTGACTAAACAAGTATTAGCACTATCTTACCTATTACCCTCACTAACCTATGGCACATCTTTACTAACCAACCTGCAGTCTTCCTTGAAAACAAAATTAGAAAAGTACACTTGTGTACACTTACCATAAATGTAGATGTTCGAGTGTATTCACTGTTGTCTCAGTCCCCAAGTACACTTAACCTCCAGCACCATGTCCAACTCCATTAATGACCACCCTGCCTATGCTATTACATTTGGGTAATCTGCTTGCAGGTTGCCCTCAGTCAGCCTGATTAACAAAATCTTGGCTCCTGTGTCGGTTGCTGTCCCTTTCTTCCATGATGTCAGGTCGTCAGAGGTATAAAACATGCAGCCAATGCCATTACATCAGTTTTTCTTGCCCCAGATGTCAGGTGCCCCCCTAATGGGGAGCAATTAAACATAAAAACACAAAGGTATACCTCCAAAAAAAATCAAATACACCAAAAAGGCTTTTAAGCATAGGAAAGGAAAGTAGAGGTATAGCCAAAAGAAGTTAGGGAGCAGGAGGGAGGGTAAACAGGACTGCAACAGTGAATACACTCGAACATATTCATTTATGGTAAGTTTACACAACTGTACTATGTTCTTCGTGTTTCACTGTTGCAGTCATTACATTTGGGTAAATTCTCAAAACTATGGTTGGAAGGAGGAATTTAGATATCATTAGGGCCAGCTATAAGGCCCTGCAAAACTGCAGTGGCAAAGCCAGCTCTGTATTTAGAGAAAATTGGCAAATGATAATGCTTGGTGAAAGTATGTACAGAACTTCAGGTAGCAGCTTATAGGATGTCCCTGGTAGGAACACCTCTGAGAAAGGCTGCAGAAGTAGATGCAGCCCTGGTGGAATTAGGTCTGATCCCCTGGGGGATAGGTTTTCCATGGTGCTTATAGCAGAAATGAATGCAATGGCTTATCCATTTTGAAATGGCTTGTTTTGAAATAGGCCTCCCCTCTGCTCCTGCAGCAAATGCTACCAGCAGTTGTCCAGATTTTCTTTGAGGTTTAGTCCTGTCCAAGTAGAATCTAAGTTGTCTGTGCACATCCAAGGAATGCAGAATCTATTACCCTTTGTTCTGTGGATTGGGAAAGAAGGTTGGCAAATGAATGGACTGATTACGAACCACACTGGATACCACCTTGGGCATGAAGGATGGACTGGTCCTGAGTGACACCCTGTCCGCATGAAAGATGATGAAAGGCTCCACTGCCATAAGGGCCTGTAATTCAGATATCCTTCTAGCTGAAGTGATTGCTAAAAGGAAAGCTATTTTCCAGGAAAGAAATTTTACGTCTGCAGTAGCAGCTGGCTCGAAAGGAGGTAGAGTGAGTTTCATCAATACAAAGTTAAGGTCCCAGACTGTGGTTGGAACTCTCCTGGGTGGTCTCAAATATTTGGCTCCTCTGAGGTACTGCTTGAGCAGAGGGAAGGTTCTGTGTTATAATGAGCTGAAATGGCTGAGGCGGGGATTTTAATGGAGGAAAAAGACAGGCCCTTGTGAAGCATCTCAGTTAAGTATTGTAAAATCTGAGGTAAATTGGGCGCTGCTGTGCTCATCCCTTGAGATTGGTTCCAAGCACAGAATCTTTTCCATTTTTCAGCATAAGATTTTCTAGTACTAGGCCTCCTTGCCTCTAAGATGACATCTACCACAGGGTTTGCTGAGGGATGGTAAGGGAGAGTTTAAGTAATTAGCCAGGCTGCAAGGTTCAGTGTTGGAAGCTGAGGGTGCAGAATCTGGTTCTCCTGCTTAGACAGCAGGGAAGGAGTCAGAGGCAGGTGCCATGGAGATAACCGTGACACACTGTGCAGGAGGGGGTACACTAGTGTTGGTGCGGCCAGTCTGGAGCAATCAAAATCATTCTTGGTTTGTCCTGTTTGACTTTTAGTAGAACTTTGGAGAGCAGAGGCAGCGGGGGGAATGCACAGACTGACAGGTTTTTCCAGCTGAAGGACAGAGCATCCACTTTCAAGGCATGTTTGTGGGGAGTCCTTGTGCAAAATTTGTCCAATTGGTAGTTCTGGGGGGAGGCAAACAGGTCTATATCTGGGCTCCCCCATTCGCTTGTCAACATGTTAAAAATCCTTTGTTCCAGTTTCCACTCATGTGGGTCCATGAGGTGTCTGCTTAGTCCGTCTGCCAGTGTACTTAATTTTCCTGGCAGGAATTGAGCTTGTAGGTGCACTTGGTAGCTCAAGGCTGTGTTCCACAATGCCATGGCTAGTCTGCAGAGGGGGTAAGAATGTGTACCCCTCTGCTTGTTTATGTACCACATAACCGTGGTGTTGTCCGTCCTTACCATTAGTTGTCCTGGAAGAATGTAGTCCTTGAAGGGTGTCAGAGCATTCTGTACAGCTAACATTTCTTTTTGATTGATATGCAGGTGCATTTGACTTGGATTCCATTTGCCCCGAATGCACTTCCCTGCCAGGTGAGCCCCCCATGCATAGTCTGATGCATCTGTTGTTAGGGTTTGGGCAGCAGGAGGTGGTGTGAATGGTAGTCCCTTGTTTTGGTGGCAGGTCTCTACCCACCAATGTAACTCTAGGCATAGGCAAGGTTTGATAGGAATCATTGTTTCTAGGCTGTGAGAATGTTGACTCCATAGGCTTTTCAGATACCACTGTAGTTTCCTCATATGCAGTCTTGCATATGGAATTAGAAGAATGCAGGAGGCCATGAACCCCAAGGCTTGCAGTATTTGTCTTGCAGATAGCAGGGTTTTTGTGGCCACTTGTTTGAAGTAGGTTGTCAAATTAATTTGCTTTTCTGGCGTGAGGTAAGCCATCTGGGAAGTTGTATTCAAGCTTGCTCCCATGAATGTACTTTGCTGACAGGGTACCAGTTGTGATTTCTTTTCATTTATGGTGTACCCCAGACAAGTTAGAACCCTTTTTACAAATGTCAGATGATTCAAACGTATGTCCTGGCTTTCTGCCTGAATTAGACAATCGTCCAGGTATGGGTATATTTGAATACTTCTTTGCCTGCAAAATGCAATAACTGGAGCTAGGCACTTTTGTGAATACCCTGGGCGCAGTAGATAAGCCATAGGGCAGTGCAGAGAAATGATAGTGTGTGCAACCTGCTTTGAAGCATAGGTATCTTCTGCAGGATTCCCTGATTGGGATGTGCAGGTATGCTTCTTTTAAATCTAGTGTTGCCAACCACGCATTTTTGCCTAGCATAGGAAGTAATTGGTGAAGAGTCAGCATCTTGAATTTTGGAATCTCCAGAAAGGTGTTTAGAGTAGACAGGTCCAGGATTGGATGCCATGATTTGTACTTTCTGGGTTCCAGGAAAAGTCTGGAGTAGAAACCTTGTCCCTTTTCCTCTTCTGGTACCAGTTGAATAGCCCCCATGCTTAAGAAGAAAGTACTTGTTTTTGAGCCTCTGCACACTGATTTGGGGGCAGGTCCGGCCACCCACTTGGCATTGGCAACGTGCAGAAATGAAATCTGTATCCCTGGGACACTATATTTAAAACCCATTTGTCCTGGGTAATGAGTTCCCAGTTCTTTGCATGAAGAGCAATCTTTCCCCCAAAGGGGCAGTCAGAAGATAAGTGCTTGGAAATTTTAAAAGGAAGTCATTGAGACAGTTTACCATAGGGGGTGTCTTGTTATTCCCAGACTTGGAAGTGGAGGCCCTCCACTGCTTAGTTCTGTGAGTCCCCTGGGACTGACACCTGGGGTTTTTGCTGTGTCTGGGTTTGGCTTGTGAAGATCTGGAAGGGGCTGGAAAGGACTGATTCTTAGTAGGCCAGTGCCTACTAAATCTAGGAGGCTACACTTGTAAAAAATCTTTAACAGTTTGCATAGATTTAGCTTTATCTTCCATCTTTTTAAGAACTTCTTCAGCGTTGTTGCCAAACAGGTGGTCCTGATTTAAAGGAGCATCCAACAATTCAGCTTTAACATGATCAAGCAAAGATTGCTCCTTAAGCCAAGCATGCCTTCTAAGCACAGACCCAGTAACAGCGGGCATGCAAGAGGCCTCTAATGAATCAAAACCACATTGCAAAGAATGTTTTCCAACTTGTTCAGCAGAATGCATTAAATCCTGTAAGTCTTTATTTTCCACACAGTCAGAAATCAACATAATTTTCTGTTTAAGCAGTCCAATAACATGTTGCTGATATTTTAACATATGAAATAGACAGTTTAAAGCTCTGATTGCCAAGGTTGATTAAGTATAAACCTTTTTACCCCATCTATCCAGTGCCCTGGAGTCTCTATCAGAAGGGGTAGGATTTTTAGCAGTAGAAGCATTAATGCCCTTGGGCCCCTGCAAAATAGTCTCTGGATCTGCAATAGGATTTTTGAAAAGGAACTTGTGGGACTCAGGGACCCTGTAGTACCTGTCAGGTTTACTGGGAGCAGGAGGCAGGAAATCAGGGGCCAAACTCTATTCCGAGAAATCATCAAAAATGTCTAGTACAGGAGAAACAGTCAAAGGCATATGCTGAGGTAGGAGAAGGAAATCCCTAAGCCTCTTTTTTGAATCAGAAAATTCCTGGCTTTCCCAATGAAAATGCTCCATTAGAGTATGTAAGGTTTCCCCAAAAGAAAAATCCTCAGGATGGGAAGCATAGGGAATAGAGTCCTCTGCATCAGAATCCTCATAAGTAGGTAAGGTCAAATCCAGGTCATCAGAAGAGTCAAAAAAACAAACTCCTGATCAGAAGATTCATAATCAAGCTCAGCCCTAGGCCTCTTGGGGGGGGGGGGGGGGGTGGCTACCACTGATTAGAGTTATTAGATCTTCAGCCATTTTTATCATTTGTTTTGTAGGCATAGAGGCCTGAGCATGTGGCCTGGGCATCGTTTTTTTAGACATGGATCGAGATTTAGGCTTTAGTAATGAAGTAGGTGTCGATTTAATATGCAAGTCTGTAGGCCTGAATCCACCCTCAGAAGCCGGTGCCTGCACAGTGGCTCCGGACCCATCCAAGGAAGAGACATCCGTGGGTTCCATAGTTGAAGTATCTCGCGGCATACCGGACTCCGAATGGGTCTCAGTAGAGGCCTGCGAATCAGAAGTAGCAGGTATCAGGGGTTGCGAAAGCACCTCACTGAGTACCAGCGGATTGGCGACTGGCTTAGGAGAAGTGTCGTTGGCAGTTTTGGACCTTGGCAGCCTGTCTCTGTCTTTATCTTTGAGTTTTTTCGGAATCCTGGTAGTCGGATGGCTAACCAATGACATTTCTGGATAATTAAACCGAGAACTGAAATATTTAGAGGTAAAAATATACAGACGACGGATAGTGCGCTGATTAAATAAAGCACAAAACCGACAGCAAGGTATGTCGTGGTCAGGGCCTACGCAAGGTATAGAGTACAAATTAAAATCTTTATGAGGTATTTGATTTCCACAAGTAATGCAATTATTAACTTTTACTGACATAGGTAAGGAGCAAGAAAAAGTTTCCCCAATGGGGTACTTAGCTTTTAGTTGAACACTTCGGTTCTGAAACTCTAAAACAAAAAATGCAGGAGTCGGCCGACTGGCACTTGTGAACTGTTTCTGCTTCGGGCACCGCACAGCAAGAAAGACTGATGTAATGGCGTCGGCTGCATGTTTTATACCCCTGATGACCTGACGTCATGGAAGAAGGGACAGAAATCGACGCAGGACCCAAGACTTTGTTAACCAGGCCGACTGAGGGCAACCTGCAAGCAGATTACCCAAATGTAATGACTGCAACAGTGAAATACTAAGAACATCATGCTACAACAACATTGCTAAATTTGCTACAAACAACTGCCATTCTACTCATCACTGTATTGCCCTAAAATAATTACAATGGCTCAAATCCCCCCACTACTTATTACTCCTTCAGCTTACAACTACACACAAATTAACTTATAAACCACAAGACTGCTCAGCCCTAAGCTCCCTACTCACCCAATATAACCCCATTAGGCCTCTGCATTCTGAACACCAACTTCTTCTTCAAGTTCATAAACTCAAATTACCTGCAGGCCAGTTATTATACTGTTGGAACATTGCCAGAATATGGAATAATCTACCTACATTTATCCACTTACAAAAAAGTTCTAACTTCAAAACTGCACTGTACAATCATCTCCTTTCCAATTGGTCATATAACTGTTCCATTTCCTTCCTCTGTCATCACTTAAAGCTACCAACCGAACCCAAATCTGTTTTTATCCAGTTTCTGCTCCAACCTTTTCTAATCTTGATAATTCCTAATGAACTTTTAACTACATAATTCCTCCTCTTGCTAACCACTTTTCCCCTCTTCTCTCCCACCTTCCACTTTCCTTCCACTACAATCTTCTCTCTCTCCTATCCTTTTCTTTTTTTTACTGTCCATCCTACTTACTTTTCCATCCCCCACTCTCTTTTTCCCTCTTTTCCTCTCTTCTTTCCCCCTTCCTTATCCCCTATATTTCACACAGTACTCCTCTTATGTCTTTCTCTCTATACATATACTTTATTACTTATCCTAAATAATGCTTGGATTTACATGCATTCCTTTGAGACAAAACTGTATAACACTGAACTATTTTGGGTTTACTATGACTTACATGAACGACAGTAAGATGAACAGCCAATATCCGAAATCACGGCTTCCAAGGGACAGGAAACCGAACCAAAAGTGGTCGATCACAGTCAGTCAAGTTACATAGTGCACTTGTCCATTCGGCAAACGACGTGCCAAGACTGTGGAGGGAGGTCGTGCTTCAGTGAGGTACAGGAAAGTAGCCCATTTCCTCACTGTAGTGCGATCCTGGAGTTGGTATATTTAATGTGCGGGGGGTGTGGGGGGCGCTTGGGGGTGTAGCCCCCCTGCTAAATAGTAGAGGTAAGCTGAGTAAGTCACGTGGAAGACGGGGAATATCAAAAATGTCGAATACACATTTTTGTGTTTCCTATTTTCGACATTCCGGTCTTCATCTGTTTTTAAATTCAGCCTTATATTCTGGTGTTGTAACTGTTTGACCCGACCCCTTTGAACATACCATAGTAAAACCTATTTTGTCTTGCTTAAGTATTGTGTCATGTTATTATTGTCTGTACTATGAGTATGTTTATTTTTGTTGTTAGTATAATGTTATATCAGATTTATCTATTTTCTACAATGTTTTAAGTAAATACTGTGCTAATTTCTTTTATGTAATTGTCTTGACCTTGTCTGAAATTTTGAAACTTTTTTTAACTTGGAGTGTTGGTCCCCAGTCCTTCACTGGAAACGGACTTAGTTTGGCCCAGTGGACTTTCCCGGTAAAAAATGCAATAAATAAATAACATCTCCCAGACCCTAGCTTGCAAATGTTTCATATCCCAAGCCCCTTCTTACACTTATCAAGGGTATCAGAACTTGTCATAGATTTGGGATGCATGGCTAGGCTTAAAAAGGCCCTTGTGGTCGTTAGCCTATTAAAAACCTATGAAGCTATGAAAAAGGAAACAAAAAAGCAAAATTAAGACTGATGAAGTTAAAAAAACATAGAAAGGAACAGTATAACATAACAGAAAAATATTATTTAATATATCCACAGAAAGATCATATGGATGAGATTCTTCTTCTTCTTTCGCCTGCTCCTGTTAGGGGTCACGACAGCAGATCAACTGTTTCCATTTCTTCCTGTCCTCTGCGTCTTGCTCTGTCACACCAACCACCTGCATTTCCTCTCTCACCACATCCATAAACCTTATCTTAGGCCTCCCGCTTTTCCTGTTACCTGGCAGCTTCATCCTTAGCATCTTTTTCCCAATATACTCTGCATTCTTCCTCAGTACATGACCAAACCAATGTAATCTTGCCTCTCTGGCTTTGTCTCCAAACGTTCCAACCTGGGCTGATCCTCTAATATATTTATTCCTAATCCTGTCCATCCTCTTCACACCCAGTGCAAATCTTAACATCTTCAACTCTGCCACGTCAAGCTCTGACTCCTGCCTTTTTGTCAGTTCCACTGTCTCCAACCCATATAACATAGCTGGTCTCACTACCCTCTTGTAGACCTTCCCTTTCACTCTTACTGGTACTTGTCTGTCACAAATCACTCCTGACACTCTTCTCCACCCACTCCATCCTGCCTGTACTCTCTTCTTCACCTCTCTTCCACACTCACCATTACTCTGAACTGTTGATCCCAAGTATTTAAACTCATCCACCTTCACCACCTCTACTCCCTGCATCCTCACCATTCCTCTATCCTCCCTCTCATTCACACACATATATTCTGTCTTAGTCCTGCTGACCTTCATTCCTCTTCTCTCTAGAACATATCTCCACTTTTCCAGGGTCTCCTCCACCTGTTCCCTACTCTCACTACAGATCACAATGTCATCTACAAACATCATAGTCCACGGGGACTCCTGTCTGATCTCGTCTGTCAACCTGTCCATCACCATTGCAAATAAAAAAGGGCTCAGAGCTGATCCTTGATGTAATCCCACCTTCACCTTAAATGCATCCCTCCCACTGCAGACCTCACCGCTGTCAGACTACCCTCGTACATATCCTGTACCACACTTACATACTTCTCTGACACTCCCGACTTCCTCATACAATACCAGATCTCCTCTCTAGGCACCCTGTCGTATGCTTTCTCTAAATCCACAAAGACACAATGCAACTCCTTCTGACCTTCTCTGTACTTCTCCATCAACACTCTCAGAGCAAACATCGCATCTGTAGTGCTCTTTCCTGGCATGAAACCATACTGCTGATCACTAATCATCACCTACCTTCTTAACCTAGCTTCCACTACTCTTTCCCATAACTTCATGCTGTGAATGATCAGTTTAATCCCTCTGTAGTTACTACAGCTCTGCACATCACCCTTATTCTTAAAAATCGGTACCAAAACACTTTTTCTCCATTCCTCAGGCATCCTCTCACTTTCCAAGATTTCATTAAACAATCTAGTTAAAAACTCCACTGCCATTTCACCTAAACACCTCCATGCTTCCACAGGTATGTCATCTGGACCAACAGCCTTTCCATTCTTCATCCACTTCATAGCTATCCTTACTTCCTCCTTGCTAATCTACTGCACTTCATGATTCACTATCCGCACATCATCCAACCTTCTCTCCCTCTCATTCTCTTCAATCATCAACCCCTCAAAGTACTCTTTCCATCTGCTCAACACACTCTCCTCACTTGTGAGTATGTTTCCCTCATTATCCTTTATCACCCTTACCTGCTGCACATCTTTACTAGCTCGGTCTCTCTGTCTAGCCAATCAGGTACAGGTCCTTTTCTCCCTCCTTAGTGTCCAACCTTTTATACAACTCTTCATATGCCTTATCCTTAGTCTTCGCCACCCCTCACTTTGACATGCACTTTACCTCCTTATACTCTTGTCTACTTTCTTCATAAAAAAACAAAAAAAAAACAGAAGGGAAAGATAAACATTTTTATGTGGCTGTACAATTTTTATGGAGACTGCTATTAGATAAATCTCCTGTAAAAAAGTAGTACAAAATATAAAGCAGTGGGGGAGAGAAAATGTAACAATTGTAATGAAGAAGAAATGACAAAGCAAATTTATTTTTTATTTTAAAACACGATAAACAAAAAAATTTTGACAGGTGGGACAGGATATTGATGGTAACAGCATGGGTGCTATGTAAAAGAAGATGTGATGAACTGCTGTGTAATAAAAATAGGAATGATGGTGTGTTGATTAAAATAAAAATGTATTTGTGGAGCATTTATTTAACGAAAGATTTAACATTTGTGAAACTGAATAGGTAAACTATTAAAAATATTGTAACTACTGTAAATGTAAATGCTGTAAATATTGTAGAAGTGTAAATAGAATGAAAGGGGTCTGATATATTTAGATGTATTTAAATACATAAATAAAGCAACCCTTATTCTTTTTCTCGATAATTGCCAAGGTATCTTTTAATCCAACTAAGCTATTACAAACTCAAGTACATGGGAGAGGACATCAGTTTAATGGCTCACCCAAAGACCAGCACACTCAGGAGTACAGCACCCTGTTATGCTACACTACAGTGTCAGTACTGGAAACAACCAAGTACCTAGTACATGAATAGAACCCACAGCCTTCTGATCTTTCAGCATAAAAGGTGAATGTGATACTTGTTCACCGCTAACACCAGCACAATATTACATTTTCCATTAACATTTCACAATCTTCACTATCTTCTGGAATATACATATCATATTCATGGTTTCTCCACAAAGTAATTCATACCATCTTGAAGATCCCATTTTGCTCCCTCATGCTGAGGTCAACATCCTTGAAATATTAACATTACTCAGTGAATACTGATAATATTCATAAATGGGGAAACAAACCTGTTGAGCTCAGGATGTATGCAAGTTACTCACCTCATTTATGTGTCATTGTTTTACTAACATGCATAGTACACAGGATTGCACACTTATGTTATTGCTGCCAGATCCATTAATATATTACAAAATAAAATACAAAGAAATCTTATATTTTTCATAATCTTCACCAATAATAATCAATAACTAATGGAACATACATTTCAGCACAGTGGTACAGATCACACAAACTTGTGGATGACATCCCAATCTTTTCTGCCACAGCTATTGCCCTTAAGATATTATCAATATGAAAATATCATTAATACTCATATCAGCAGGAATGTAAAAAGCTGTACTGTTCAAAATGTGTGTGCATGCTAACCATCTTGTTTTTGTGGGTTAGGTAACCCTGACTGAGTGGTGGAAACATCTGGTCATTGTAATGTACTGCAGCACTGACAATAGCACTGGGTGGTGCGCTACACCTTAGAACAATGAAAGAAAGCAAATATTCCATACAGCTACATACTTTTGGTTCACTGAAAGACAGAAAATATTCCATGGAGCTGTGTACTTTGACTCATTGCCAGAGGTTACTCAGAGACATAAGTGACCATTCACCACGAGTGTTAACTGTAACTATTCACAGACTGTAATGGTACAAGTAAGTAAGGTATAAGACAATGTGTACCACCAGGGAACCTGTAATGCACTCAGCCCCAGAATTCCCCTGCCAAGAGATTTTATAATGCAATTCATAGCAACAGTGAAGATATTAATAAAAAAAAAAGAAAGAGAACACACTGTTAGCAACAATACTGGAGTTGAGCTGTGACATAAAACAAGATAAAATACTATAAAATTTCTGCGGAGACCAATTTTTTAACACTGCACTGCCTTAGTCTGTGATTCCTGAATTTGGGAGAAACCTCTGAATACAGTATTCCAGCTGATGTTATTTACTTTGATGCAATGCTTTTGACACTCAATGGAGTATTACTGAGGTGATGAAAAGGTTAAATATGTATTTATTTGTCTTTGTTGATGGCGAAAGTCTAAGTAGGCAAAACTTATTTTCAGCAGAGACTAGGGGAAGACACTATTATTGTATGAGTTGTACATTGGCTACATGACAGAAGCTGCAGAGTTTGCATTAGGAATACATATTCAGAAGAAGCAACTTTCAGCACTGGAGTGCTACAGGGTTCTGTATCAGGGCTGTTTTTCTTTAGTGAGTTTATGTACACCACCCCTCTTTCTAGTAAGTCTGCACATAAACAGATAATATCAAGATAGAGACAGTGGTTAGGAATATTGTGGACCGTGGTACTCTGCAAAAGTATATTGATATTTGAGTGGTAAATGCATAAACAGACTTAGGATTAACCCTAAGAAATGCAGTACAAAAATTGAGAAGAATTCAGAAAACATTTACAAGGCACATATTTGGTCTTCATGGAATGGAATATAAAGACAGACTAATGAAGGAAAATGTTATTTTAATTTCTAAATGTCTGCATGATAATAAGATTGCATCAATTTATGGTACAGTTTTACTGAGCAGAGTGTAAACACCAGAAACAGGATGTTTTTGTTAAGCCACCTGTAGCATCTTTATCAGATAAAAATAAATGCTTTGTTTATGGAGGAGATACATTTTGAAACTCCTTACCAGTGGGATGTCTCATCCTTGGCTATTTTTTTAAGAATGAACTGGATAACTGGTTTGGTAAGTTTGTCTTTGAAATTAGGTTCTATGGTGGCAAACTCCTTGGTGGGCTAATTAAAAGGTTGGAGTTGCCTTAATCATTACACTGAGCACTCCTGAATGGTGTTATAACATTCTGCATTACAGTATACAGCAAAAGAGAAAAAAGACAGCATAAAATAAGACAGAGAGAACATGAATTGTTTTCTTTCTTTACATGCTCTTTTTGCCATCATGCCTGCTATCCATCAAGCTGCTGTCACAGCCATGCCTATTAGTTCCCTCTTGGGCAACAGCCTACTTATTCTCTGACTGGGTGAGAGAAGTTTACTGCATGGCTGTCAATAAGGCAGCCATGGGAGGAATTTTGTTTTGATTCCAACCCCCCCCCCCCCCCCAAGTGGTGACATAGGTACCTGCATCAACATGGAGACTACCAACAGCTCCATTCAGCAGCAAGCATCTTCCAGATGCCCTGCAAGTGCTACCAGGATCCAATCTTTGGTAGGCACACCTACTCTTCCTACAGCTGTGGACTCCTCAAACATTGGATTGGCAAAGCCAACAACTGGAGGGCAACCAAATTCCTCCCCCTGGCAGGCATGACAGTAGAAAAAACATGCTTCTCCCACTATACTAACTTGGCTCTTCCAGTGCCCAAGCCTCTAATCAAAAATGGGACATCTAGGTGTCAGTCTGGGGTCCATCCCTCTGCACTACATAGCCAATTGGCTTGAGAATACATTGTTAGCGGGACTGTGCTGAGGGACTGGAACTTTCACACAAAGTAAGATACAACAATAGTCTATGAAAATCAACAGTTAATACTGTACCAGCTGTTAGCAACATAACAGTACTATGCACTGACAAGCCCTGCAAGCAAACCAAATCTCTTTGAACAGAAATAGTACCTGCCCACAAGATAAAATCACACATTGTTGATACAAATCATTGTAACTTTCACTGCACCTCCAAAAGCAGAGGTGCACTCAGTTGCCTGTGTTGCCAGAGTAGCTACAAGTTAAGATAGTATGAAATGCAAAATTGTGCCATATTTGTAAGAAGTGTCATATTCCAATATGTATTTTTAAATAAACACAATAATCTGCATTAAGAAACTGTACAGAGAAGGTACACAATTTTACTGTTGGGAGAACAGGGACAAAATACAATAATTATGAAATGGAAAGTAATTAAACAAGAGTTATGCAAAAGAGCCTTTACTGTTATAATCTGTTAGGGAGCACATGCATAAATTAATAGTAGGCAAACATACCACTTGCTAAGGTCTACATGCACCTTAGTTTCAGGTATATACATTTATTATTCACAAATTTAACCTTGTACAAACTAATACATTACATCACATACTTACCACTTGCACTGTATACTCAAGTAGGTCTCGCAGGAATAATGACTCCTAGACATTTGCTTGTCTATGATTTAAACAGCTGTACATGTAATTGGCAAAAAGCAGAATTATCAGTAAAATGAATCCATCTCTAACTGCAGTATTACCAAATCTATATATGGACAGTTAAATGGTCTCAAACATAAAATTACCAAACATATATTTTATAGGATCTTAAATGAAACTCAAAGTCCAACAGTCCCACAGAAGTCACAGTACTTGACAAAAGTCCAACAGTCCCACAAAAGTCACAGTACTTGACAGAGCCAGTCAGCCTTTTCATAGAATCAGTTATTTTACACAGCTTTAAGCTATACACAAAGACTAAAATGACACTTGTAGCAAGATGTTACCTAGAATTAATTTCACTCGATGCTGTATGCTTTCAGAATGAAAAAAACTCATTAAATTTGTGATACTTATAGTCACCGAATAAATCTAGGTTCACATGTAGAGCCTTCACAGTGCTCACTAACATCCAGGGTTCCATTTCATGATGCCTATGCTAATCAGCTGTGAGAAAATCCAGAAAACCCAAAGTTCACAAACTACCACTGGTGCATATCTTAAGGCTGTCAGTATGGTAATCAAACAGCTGAAGTAACAAAACTGTTAAGAGATGCAATCCATGGCCAAAATTGGCCTAACAACTTAACCCAAAATACACAATCAACTGCTACGCCTCATAGCTAAAAGCAGCACAAGAAAAGTATAGAAAACAGCTCCAGAAAACGAAAGAAGAATTTTCTATAATACATGACAAAAAATCCAGTCAGCAGAGGAAGTCAACTTAAGTCTCACTCCAACAAAACTGACTCCCTAATGAAATGTTGGCACTTGAAATGCAGAGTGCTGATAAGCAGAAAAACAGAAGACCGAAAACACAGAACAGTGAATCTTGAAAGCACACTTCTTCAAACTTGTTTTTGCATGGGTAGCAATCTGCCCTGCACCCCTCTAGGTAGGGGGGGGCAAGCCTCCCACACCCAAAAAAAAAAAAAAAAAATGTATATATGTGTGTGTATATATATATATATATATATATATATATATATATATACATATATATATAGGGTTTATATTGCAACATTGAACGCTAAAGACAGTGAACGATATTTCATCGACACATTTTCAGTGAAAGCTGAAAATGTCGAAACCACAGAACAGCGATTTCTTTCCTAGGGAAAGAAATCGCTGTTCCAACCCTCCCCAAAAAAACATTAAACACTTCCAAACACATACACCAATACCCTAATCCTAATTATACCCCTTCAAAAACCAGTAAACAACTAAATACACATATGCACATAACCCAACCATACATTTAACAAAAAAAAAAACACTAAACATTTTAAACCATATGCACTTACCTTAACCCGCACCCTAACCCTAAGGTCAGTAACTCTCGCACATTTACATAAACAGTTCCAAACACATACACACTTACCTTAACCCTAATTCTACCCCCCCAAAACAAAAGTAAACAGCTGAAAACACATACACATGTAACTCAACCATACATCTAACATAAAATATAAAACAGTAAACATTTTCATACATATGCACTTACCTTAACCCGCACCCTAACCCTAAGGTCAGTAACTGTTGCACAATCATGCTCGGGAGCTATACCAGACAAGGGACCACACTACACTTCAGAACACGGCAAAACAACTAAGCGGTCAAGCGACTTCTTTCCCAGGGAAAGAATTCGCTGAACAGCCGCTTTGCTGTTTTGCCTGTTCGCTCTACATGTGTCGATGAAAATGCATTTGACAAAATGCGTTTTCGTTGTACTAATAGGAACCCATATATATATATATATATATATATATATATATATATATATATATATATATATATATATATATATATATATATATATATATATATATATATATATATATACACATATATATACCCACTTCAAGATCACCATATCTCTGAGAAAAGGGAGTATTCTGAGAAATGGCATCTCAGACTTGGTGTCCATTCTTTCAGTCACTCAGTCTCTGTATTTCAGGACTCAATCTAGCATGTCCTGACATTTCAAATGGTTACCAACAAAATCTCCAGTCAGCAAACTAGAAGGTACAGAGCAAAAGTATTGCAGAACTTTGTTGACTTGTGTCTGGCACTACCCAACTTGTATGCTAAGAAATTTGCAATGTCCTGTTGCTGTGAAAGTACCTCAATATTTACTGATAATATATACCACATTCTCCACATTTGTCCTTGAGTTTTATGATGCAGTTAAAGAAAATCTCACTACTGCCTTCAAGCTTAGTTACCAGAGTCATTTCATAATCTGGCTTTGAGATTTTGAAATTAGTAAATATTTTATACTTTTTTTATTCTGGTTTAGAGTATATGGGTTATTGCTTCGTGAACAGTTTTATTTTAAAGTTTAGATAATACTTTTTTATTTAAGATCATGTTATAACTGTGGCCCAGAGAAGTCATCCTGAGTAATATATGTGACGAGTATGAATAATACAATGAATGTTATACTTACATGGTACAAGCTGAGCCCTATAAATACACAGCCCTGCACAATATGCTGATGTTTTCAAGGTATATCAAATGTATTCTGAGAAGCACTTTGTCCAGCTGAACCTAAAGTAGCTGTGAAGGTAAATAAAAAAGAGCATATATGGAAATGTACTCCAAATAAATATGAAACATAGAATACACTACTGTGTACACATACATGGCAAGCTAGGCCTAGTAATTTCATAGCCACAAAAAGGTAACCCCTGTAAGCCTATGTATGGGACTTGAGATGCAGGTATTTGTTCTTATTAATTTAGCTTGCATTGGCAGCATGCATATTTGTGTGTCCTGCCCCTCATAACAGTGAAATGACTGCAGTATTTTGCAATCATCACACCATGGCTATACAAAGCATTCACATCTCATGTGACCTGCTAGCAACAGCTGTCTTGTGCAAGTCTGTCACTATGGATCATCAATAGTGCATCATCCTGCCTAAAAGCAGCAGTCAGCACATCATTTTCTTTCTCCTCGCCTTTTCTTTTTATGACAGGCATGCAACCACCCAGAATTAAATATGCATGAAGGGTACTGTGTGTTAGCAAACAGCACAATACAACAATGAATACTTAATCCAGTCTGTGACGTCTGCTCAGTGCAATGCAGTGTGTGCATCAGCACAAGCAAGTGTGTCTACAGATTGTATATCTACATAATATTTATGCATGACTCAGTCAAAATAGTGTACAAACAGCTTTGCAGCATATAGGTTCACAGGTTTATAATGACCAACAGGGTCTTTACAAGATTATCTGTGCAACCCTACCCAGTTCTGTCACCAACATTTCTTGTCAGCCTATATGGTGGGGTATGTTATTAACAAGGTAGCTAAGGCTAACGTGGGGAGCTATGGGATTAATTTACTTAATGTCGACCTCTGTCCATCAGAGACATGGTGGTCAGAACAGGGGGTGAATTTGTGATTTCCCATCCAGTTAGCAAGGTTTCATTTGAATAGGGTCAGGGATGAACTCTACTTCACATTGTTGGGGATTTTACTCCATAGTACGGGGATCCTTTGAAACACATGTTGGTCTCTCCAGCTTGTTCTATTTATGTCGCAGGCAAAGTTCAGGACCTTGGATCTAGTGTTTCTGGTAGTGTTTGTTTTGTGGATGTGCAAGAGCTCTATCAGAGCTAGATCTAAGGTGGCTTATATTCCAGGCACAGATCGCATCTCAGTATAATATAGGAGACTGAGCACTGAGACAGGGCCTTAAGGCAATCTACACAGGACAGGGTATTCATACCCTGGATTCTCCTGGTGAGGAACCTTTGAGGGCATTCCAGCTGTTGCAAGTGCCTGGTTAGGTGCATGCCAAAGGGAGCATTGTACTTGATAATGGGCCTGATAAGGGCTGGAAAGAGTGGCACTATAACTTCCTTGGACCTGCATGCCAAACCCTTCCTTATGAGTTGAGCAATATAGATGATTTTCTTACTACCTTGGTTGTGTGTTGGTCAAAGCTAGATTACTGTCTGCATATGTTCCCATATCCCTAACTATCGGGTCAACTCTTATGGGTGTTTTATAGAGGGAGCAATTAGCTTGGGTGGGTGATTTCTCAAAGGACACTATAAAGAAGTTATGTACTCACCATAATATTCCATATATGTTTCCCATTTTCATTCTTCCTCAACAACTGGGTTCGGATCAGAGCCTGAAATCTGACTTGGCTGTTTTTTTACAGCCTGAGATCTAACTTGGCCATTTTTTTACAGCTTGTGGATACTGGAAACTCTCAAGCTCCTCCTTATTGATAATGCTCTAGTCCCCTACCATATCTCAGATCTTGTTTGCTAGCCTTATAGTCTTATAAAACATTAAAAAACAACACTAGGATGAGAAACCAATACCTGTAGCTCAAGGGCAGGAACATCAGTTTCCTTATCATCTTCTCATTCTTCCAGAAGTCACAAATCAAAAGATAGGGGGCTGGGGGGTGGGGAGATGAGGAAGATTAAAAATAGAAAACACAGATGGATTGTTATGGTGAATACATAACTTCTTTATCTGATGTTGCCAATTTTCATTAATTCCTCAACAATTGGGACAGAGTCCTCAGCTACTTGAATCTTTGAGAGGCCTCTAAGGAAGGATATTCCTGAGCACTGCTGAGCCGAAGGCTGCTATTTCTCGAGACCAGATCCAATTTGTAATGAGTAATAATGGTATGAGGATTAGCCCAAGTTGCAGCCACGCAGATATCATCCATAAAAGACTTGGATGAAAATACTGATGAAGTTGCTACATACCTGGTTGAATGGGCTCTCAAATGTTTTGACAACGACAAACCCAATTTGTTAGACAAAGGAGATGCAATCAGTTAACCATCTGGATAAAGTTACTTTCCCAACTAGCTTGCCCAATTTTTGAATCCACAAAAGAAAACAATAATTGATCTGTTTTTCCTCAAATCTTTTTTTCTGTGCAAACAGAAACATAAATGTCTGTGAACATCAAACAAATGTAACGTATTCTCCTTTGTTCATAAAATTTAGAAAGAAAACTGGAAGATTAATAGTCTGATTTATGCTGGATTCTGATACCACCTTAGGAAGAAAGGAAGGTTTGTTTCCTAGTGCTACCTCATCTCTATGAAATATTAAATAAAGAGGCATAGAAGACGAGGCTTGAAGTTCAGACACTCTTCAAGCAGAGGTTATAGCTACCAAAAAGATAGTTTGCCACATTAAAAATTTTAGTTCACATTTTGCTGATAGATGAAAAGGCGATTGAGTCAAAGCTTGTAAAACTAAATTCATATCGCATGGAAGAGTTGGATCTTAAAAAGGTGGTCTCAGAAGAATGGTACCCCTTATAAAACTCTTAAAAAAGTTTTGATAAAGCCAAGTCAAAACTGTTAGAAAGATAGAAATGGCAGCTAGTTGTACTTTAATAACCGAGGAACTAACTCCTTCATTAAAAATTGTAGCCAAAAACCTTTATGTACTGGTGCTGAAAAAGGGTGAATTTCTTTTTGTTGTGCCCCCCCCCCCCCAAAAAAAAAAAAAAAAAAAAAAACCAAAACAAATGTTTGCCATTTACTTCTGTAAATGTTCATGGTGGAAGCTTTATGGAAGGATAAAAGAATGTGACAGACAGGGGAGGGGAGCCTGGGTAGTCTGGCTGTCAATGGAAGTGGAGAAACCATGTGGCCAACTTTAGGCCTAAAATGTTAGAGTGAATCATGTCTATTTGGTGAGACAGGAGGTCTGGAATTGGATCCAGAATTCATGGAGGCGGAACTAGATAAGGCCAAAGAAAGCAGAACCAAATCTAACAAGGTCAATAAGGGGCAATGAGGATGACTTGGCTTTTCAATCGAGATGCTTTCTGGAGAAACTTGGGGATAAGAGGGGTTGGGTTTAAGCATAGAGGCGACAAGGGGCCAACTGTGGAGGAGAGCGTCTCTCAGTGATTCTCCAGGTGGGGGGATCAGGGGAAAGAATCTACTGCACTTGTTGTTGAAAGGAGAAGTAAAGAGGTTGCAGCAAGGTTGTTCCCACTGGTGGAATATCATTTCTGTATCTCTCATGTTGACAGCCACTTGTGAGGTAATAGAATGGACCTGCTCAACCTGTCTACTATCGCATTAGATTTTCCCGGAATGTGCATTGTTATCAGAAATCAACTGGACAAGATCTCCTATTGCCACACTCTCAGAGCTTCTCAACACAAGAGGTAAGATCTGATTCCTCTTTTCTTTGTTGATTTACCATACTGCTGACATATTGTCTGTATTGCAATGGTCCAGGAAGGGAGAGAGGCTTGAAAGGCCTGCAGTGCTAGGAGTACTGCTCACATTTCCAGGACATTGATATGAGTGTTGGCCTCTTTGGGCACTAAGTGCATTGGACTGTTTTTACCAAGAAGTGCCCCCTCCACCCAATTTGGGAAACATCCGAGGTTGATATGGTTTTGGGATGAGGAAGAATGAAGGGATGAGCTTGTATTACCTGAGCTGATCAAATCCACCAAGAAAGGTACTTTTTGCATGGCTGAGTTATTCTGATCTGGGTGGACACAGGTTGCTGTAGAATGGACCACTGAGTGGCTAAGGTCCACTGAATAATTCTCATGTGGTATGCTGGTGGAACTAAAATTATCGCTGTGGACATTGACCCCAAGGTTTGGAGAGGAATTCTGAATTATCTTTTTGACTTAAAATCAAATAGTTTGTACCCTTAGTGGGTCTATATTAAATTAGCAAATGCTACCTCATCGACCCCTTTTAAGTGAAAGCTTCAAATCTCAAACACCCGGAACAGCAAATTTTTTCCCTGGGAAAAAATTTGCTATTCCGAAAAACACATACAACACAAGCACACCAAAAAACAGCAATCCACACACATACACTTAAAATCCTACATCTGCCCTACACTAAACTGTACATACAATACTATCTATCCACTTACCTTAACCCAAACCCTAACCCTAAGGTCCGTCACTATCACACACTCACCTGACCCGCACCCTAACCCTAACTCACCTACCTCGCCCTAACCCTAATGTCTGTCACTATCACACACTCACCTCACCCACGCCCTAACCCTAACTCACCTAACCCGCGCCCTAACTCACCTAACCCGCGCCCTAAACCTAACGTCCACACAATCGCACACTTACCTGAACCCGACCTGTAACTTTCCACCACAGTGCTGAAAATAGTGAAGCCAGAGAAACGGACAACCAAATTCTTTCCCTAGGAAAAAATTTGTTCTGCAGCTTCGCTTTTTTCAGCACTCGCTGTTTTGGGGTTGATATTAGAACATTTGATGTTTTAAAACTTCGATGTTCTAATATAGACCCCCCTTAGTAAAGGAAGAGAGGCTGTCACTGACATTGTATTGAACAAGACTCCTACGAACTCCAATGTATGAGATGGTTCTAGCTGAGATTTATTGTGATTGATGGTACTTTCTAGAAGAGAGCAAATCAGGCATACATAGTCTCGTGTTTTTATGAAAAAGATGCCTGGTCAGAGCAGTTATGAGCCATTTGTCCAAGTACAGAAACACCTGGAATCCCTGTAGTCTCAAGTGGGCTGCTACTACTGCCATACATTTGGTGAACATCCTGGGGGCTGTGATGAGGCCAAAGGGCAGTGCTTTGAATTGGTAAAGAATGTCTCCCATCTGGAAGTGTAGGAATCTCCTGGATCACGTGTTCATTTTTATGTGATAGTATGCATCCTGAAGATCTGCTGAGCACATTCAGTCATCCTTGTGCAGGAAAAGCGAGACAGAGTGAACTGTGACCATATGGAACTTTGTATACTGAACCAATTTGTTCAGATTGCTGAGATTCAAAATTGGACTCCAGTCCCCTGTTTTTTGGTACTAAAAAGAATCTTGGGTAAGTTCTGGATTCTCTCTGGTCTGGGGGGACCTCCTGGATGACTCTTTTTTTTTCTAGCAACTTTTTTATTTCTGGAGTTGATGCTTTCCTCTAACTGGGTGGAATGTCAGGAAATTTGTTTACTGTTGAAGGAGGGGGTAAGGAAAAGGGAATTATATAACCTCTGGAAATAATCCTCTGCATTCATGTATCTTTTGTAATGTCTAGCCAGGCTCTCTGGTGCAGGGATAGATGCCCCGACTGCTCCAGATGTGGGCAATTGGGCTTCCTTTCAGGAGTGCTGGTAGGGTCTGTCAGAGAAAGAAACTGTGGATCTCTGGTTTAGCATGGCCCCTCTGCCCCGGGGTTGGCTACTTCAGTTAGAGTTCTCCCCTCTGCCCCTGTGGGAACTATCTCCATATGAATCATGGAAAGGACCCTGGGTCTTTCTGAACCACATTTTCCAACAACCTCATTGATTCCTAGAGCAGGATCTTTGAGGAGTCAATAAATGTACACCCACTGCAGACAGGGTCTTACCATCTTGCTCACACCTGAAGAGTGTGTCTTTAATTTTAGGGCCAAACAAAGAACTTTTGTTAAAGGGTACATTGATGAAGGAGGACTTGAAGAGCTCTGCAAAATCATACAGGCACATCCAGGCATGTCCCCTAATGGAAATGCTTGAACCCACCACCCTTGAGGTACCTTCAGCTGCATGTAAAATGAGCTTCATAGATGAATTGATGATAGACTGTATTGCAGACAAATGTGACACAACAGATCTCTGTGTCTCAGAAGTACTGCTCGTAGAGAAGGATCTGGAAAGTTTTTTAAAATCAAGTCCCTCTGAAGTCTGGTGAAGTGTGCCAAATAATTCAGTGACCTCAGTGCAAAAGTCGCTGAAGGATATACACACTTCCCAAATCTGTCCAAAGCCCTGGAATCCCTATTAGGGGGATGGACATGAGAACTCTGCTTTCCCATGTTGGTGAGTACTAGGTCCAGTATGTTTGATCCTCTGGTTGGAGTGCACACCATTCTGGGTGTTTGTGTTGATAAAATCCAGGAAACATGGTTCCCAGTCTATAGAGGGGTACTTAAAGTCTTCCATGAATAGGGTATTTGGTTGGATGGTGTGTGCCTCTAGTAGCTTTAGGTAAGAGTTGTGAGCTTCGTGGGTCATAGAGGGTGACCTGTAGCTGACCAGGACATGGTAAGGAACCTTGTCTATGGAGACTTATATGTGCACAAACTCCAGGACATTATCCTGTTTAAGCAACCAAAGTTGTACTTGTTGGTAACGTAGATTGAAACACCTCCATCTTTAGCCCCTGTCCATACTGCCGTTGGTTTAAATGTGCAGAAGGCACTGTGTGGAAGGCACTGTAGCCTTAACATTGCTTCTGCAGCTTTAAAACAAGTCTCAGTAACAGCTTAGATGTCTACATTCTCCAGACTGTGTGGATCTTCTTGATTAGGCTGCAGCATTGAGCAGTAACACCTTATGTTTGCTTTGAGCTTTTTTTGCTATGTTGGTAGTTTTGTCATTTTGTCATTGCCTAAAAAAGGCTCTACGTAAGTGGATAAAGTTTTGGCCAACATCCAAAAGATTAGTGGGGGGGGGGGGCAGATGCAGACCATCCTTGACAAATGACATGGTCTGTTAACTATGTCCTCCCATACTGATAGATACTGGATCCCCCTGGAGTGACCAGAACTATGCCAATTATTAAAGCCAATCATTTATACCCACACGGACTATGATATAATCATATTGGTACCCGTGGTGCAGTGACTTGAGTGCATGCATGATACTGCAGATCCTAGCTCCAGATAGGCAATTAACCATTATCTTCTCATTATGTGGCCTGGTGAAATAGAATCCCCTCTGACAAAATACTAAGTAAAGTGCTTGCTTGCCTTATGGGCTTTGTTATTGGTGGATCATTGGGTGTAGACTTATATGTGGTGTTATATGTTGCTTTTGGAGTGTGCTTTAGTGATTGCTGAGAACAGGTGTTGCCTTTTGACAGCTTAGGATTCTTTGAAGTTTGAGAAGGTTTCTTTTAAGTGCCTCAGTATAAGAAAGTCTATGTGTGTGGTGAGTGGTATGGGTGAAGGATGTAGCATGTGTGTTCTTGAGAACCTTGTTTTAAATGAGATTTCTGCCTACAATTAAGTTATGTATGTACATCTCTCGCATACTGTGTTAGTTTCTTTTAAGAATTAAAAGGTTGTCCGAGTACATGAGACAATTGCTACACTGTCTCATACCCATATCTACCAAGCTGGCCACAGAGACATGAGGAAATTACATATCCATGTTGTCAAAACCTGTATTAGGGTTGGATTAATTAAGGACTTGGATTTACAGGGGTCACCTGAATGGTGTCTAGGGTTAAGGGTGGATGTTAGAAATTCCTATGATTACATATTAGTGCTGTTTGTTGTGCTTACTAGGTGCCCTGAGTTTAGCTACATACAAAGCCTTTTTGTTTTACAGGTTAAAATCCTAAGTAATAATTTCATAGGTTTCCTACTATACAAGGTACTGCTAACCGCTGCTGAGCAGTGAACAGCTCAACACAAATGCACTAAGTTTATAGCAGACAGAAAAATGCTGAGAACTAACTCCAGGTGTTCTGGTTCCCAAAAAATAGTGGTCTTGGAATACTATGCTGGACCTTTCCTTTCTGAATACCTTTATCAAGGTCCCCAAGTTCAACCTGATCACCCTGCAGACAGTGCTTCCTGTTTTGCCAGATTGCTACCGCATGTTGAACCTAGACAGAAATGATGCATATCACCATATCCCCACTGCACTTTATCAGACAAGAGTTACAGTGTTGGGGAATACAGCTGCCATGTTTTAACAGATAGCAAAGAGTCTTGGGTTATGGTGTGGATTTATTTTAGTGTAGCAGCTGCACATATTAAGGTGGAGTTGTCAGCATATTGTACAACCTAGGCATCTGGTGCAGAGGTAGAGAGCTGGTTAGTGAATAAAGAGAATAGTAATGGCCCAAGGATGGTGCCTTGAAAAACCCCTAAGGCAACTGAAAGAAGAGGAGAAAGTTGGTGTTGCCATTGGACTGCTTGCTGTTGACCTGACAGGTAGCTTTGGAACCATGTGATAGTGAAGAACTAAGGTTTAGAGTGTAGAGAACATTGTGTGTTTGCTGAACATTACTATGACATTAAGGGGAACCTGATGTCTGGTTACAGTTAGCTTTATTTAAAATTATAGAGTGGGGTGGAGCAAAGAAGATGCAAGCCAATACTACCTTAGAGATTCACCAAACAAAATGAAAATGTATTACAAGCTGAAGATGAAGCAAAACCTTTACTGAGCCAAATGTGTTCTAGCAAGTGAGGTATGAATCAGAATAGTTGATGTGAACAGCTTCCAGATATAACATATCTATGTTGTCAGGACCTGTATTAGGGTTGGATTAATTAGGGACTTGGATTTACAGGGGTCACCTGAATGGTGTCTAGGGTTAAGGGTGGATGTTAGAAATTCCTATGATTACATATTAGTGCTGTTTGTTGTACTTACTAGGTGCCCTGAGCTTAGCTCCATACAAAGCCTTTTTGTTTTACAGGTTAAAATCCTAAGTAATAATTTCATAGGTTTCCTACTATACAAGGTACTGCTAACAGCTGCTGAGCAGTGAACAGCTTGGCACAAATGCACCAAGTTTATAATATACAGAAAAATGCTGAAAACTAACTCCTGGTGTTCTGGTTCCCAATAAATAGTGGTCTTAGAATACTATGTTGGACCTTTCCTTTCTGATTACCTTTATCAAGGTCCCCAAGTTCAACCTGATCGTCCTGCAGACACTGCTTCCTGTTTTGCCGAATTGCTACCGCATGTTGAACCTGGATTGAAAGGATGCATATCACCATATTCCCCACTGCTCATCTCTTCAGGTAATATCTGAGATTTGTTGTGTCTGGTTTGCCCTATCAGTTTTCTGCATTGCCGTTTGGGCTATCCACTGCACCAAGAAAGTTTACAAAATGCCTTGCTCTGGTATTGACTCACTGCCAGATTCTTGGCATTCATATCTTTCCTTACTTGGATAACTTGCTATCTGTTTAGAGTCTTTATCCAGGTGTTTGGCATCACTATAGAAGGTCTCAAGCTTACTCACTCAGCTACAGTTCAAGTTGAACCTTCGGAAGTCGTGCCTGACATCATTGTAAAGATTTGTTTTCTAGGGGAGGTTAACCAACTCAAACAAATGTCCTTTTTTCTCAAAGACAAGTTCCTGTCTTACCAGATGGTGTTTCAGGAATCCTCCAGGAGAAGCTTTCTCCCAGCAAGAGAATTCCTAAAAATGCTAGGATTTATGGCATCCATGGTTCTCATGATACTACTGGCCAATCTCCACACAAGGAAAATTCATTGGGATATCCAGAATTGCTGGACCCAGCACCTACATTTTTTGAACTCTTAGTTACCAGTGCTGCACTTCATCAGACGAGAGTTACAGTGGTGTGGAACACAGCTGCCATGTTTCAACAGATAGAAAAGAGTCTTGGGTTATGGTGTGTATTACCAGCTGAAGATGAAGCAAAACCTTTACTGTGCCAAATGTGTTCTAGCAAGTGAGGTATGAATCAGAACAGTTGATGTGAACAGCTTCCAGAGATAAAGAAACTACGCGAGAGAGCTCTGGTATTACTAAGAAGTAATGTGAACATCAGAAAATGGATACACAGCTAACAGAACTAGTAATTAGGTTTCTAAAGTGGCTGAAAAAAATTAATTTGAAAATGAAGAGAATGGCTCTTGGCCTGCCTAGTCAGCAGTCTATGCATTGTTGGCTTCTGACTAAGCTCGTTTTCAAACAGATGATGAGATGATGGTGGATTGATCTCTTATGGTTCCTAGAGAAAGTCGGACAAAAGAAGGTAGAACACTGAGCATAAATACAGATAAAAATGCAGACACTGTGCAGTCAGCTTGGGCAGTATCAAAGAATAAACACAAAAAGCTGTACTGCCATAGCATAGTACACAGTCAAACTATGCTGCTATTTCATAATGAAGCACCAAGAGGAGAGAATCATTGCTTCAGCATGACAGATCTCTTTGTATTAATTCATATTACTGTGAAAGACATTTATAGCACAAGACTTTCTTCAAGGAGCTCATTAGAATATTTTTTTCAGAATAATGTTAAGTCAAATACTGTAATCCCTGGAACCATTGTTCTATCAAAACTTTTAACCAGTCCAGATCAATGATAAGAGACACTCCTATTCACATGACATAGAAAGGGGGACAGCAGCAAAGATGGCTACACAGTGCTGCTATCTGTGGAGGTAGTCACATGCTTCTGTACTAAAATGGGAAAAAAATGCACTGGAAAAGAAAATTCCAAGCAAACCTTTGGATTGTGAAATAACAGCTGAAGCACCTAGAATTTTTAATTCATTTGTTAGCCACGTAAACAAATTAGATGCACGCTTCTTTTCAAGGCAAACCTGGCAGCACTGTATAGTTAAGTGACTTGCTCAAAATCATACAGTAGGCAAATGGAGGCTGAAGGAACCAAACACATGAGTAAAAGATAAATAAATAACAATAGTAAATAAATAAATAATGTTCATTAATGGTACTTAATCCTCTTGTGTTAAACTGCCAGGAACTTAGTAACATGGATACATGAAAATTAAAGCATTACTACTGGCAGTCAGCATACAGGAGGAAGTGTTTACGTAGATACTTTTATACCCCAAGCAGACTACAACAAAATTTTCTTTAGGTAGATGGCACATGTTGAAGGTATGACAGGGAAGGGAAAAGGTAATTGGGAACGCATACTTTAGGACTGTAATGAGTTGGTTGACTTTAAAAATTCCCTATAGAGTACTCTGTCAGGAATACTGGGTGAGCAATGAGCGTAACCAAGGAAATTATTTTTGAACTGAAATACAGGATTTGATTTGTCCAGAATTAAGTCTAATTCTGTTGGCTGCCAAAAAATCAATTACTAGAAAGTGGAAATCAAAATCTAAACCAACTGTACCTGAAGTAGTGAATATTGTAACAAAGATAAAAGTGAATATTGTAACAAAGATAAAAGAACAGGAAGTGGGATCCTTAGAGAACTGTAGGAGTAAATTACATAGACAAAAAATGAAGTTATGGGAACAATGTATACAGAAAAATGTTTTGGAGGAGGAATGAGGATTAAACGAAGGCAGGGATTGAATAATTTATTTAATGTTGTTTAGAGTACATGTTATATAAAGTACAGTTTTGTACCTACCATAAATGTAGATGTTCGAAGATCCACATTGCTGCAGTCCTTACACTTGGGTAGTCCGCTGTCCTCGGTCGGCCCGAATATCAAAGTATAAGGCTGACGACGGACAAGGCGCATTTGACTGACAGCAGGACGTCAGGGTACAAATGCGCATGACCGACGTCATATCCTCAGTCTTTTCTTGCCCCAGATGTCAGAAGACCCTAAAAATAAAGGTCAAAAACCAAAAGACAGCAAACCAACAACCAACCATCCTAGCACTAAAAATATGTACAATATATACAATAGACAATATACACCCAAATGACCACCCAACCCACACAACCACCTCTAACAACAGAGGGAAGGAGGAGGTAAATTGGACTGCAGCAATGTGGATCTTCGAACATCTACATTTATGGTAGGTACAAAACTGTACTATGTTCTTCATCTCACATTGCTGCAGTCCTTACACTTGGGTAGAATCCCAAAGCAGAGGAAAGGGAGGATGGCCAAATTATAAGGAAGCAGGAGCTGCTAAAATGCCCTGCAAAACAGCAGTGGCAAAACCAGCCCTGGATTTAGAGTAAAGTGGTAGGTGATAATGCCTGGAAAAAGTATGCACTGAACTCCAAGTAGCTGCCTCCAAAATATCCTTTTGCTCTCAAAAGGCTGTTGAAGTGGCAGTAGCCCTAGTGGAATGAGGCCTAATCCCAGCTGGAACTTCCTTGCCATGATGGGAATAACAGAAAGCAATGCAAAACCCAATCCACTTAGAAATAGTTTGTTTAGACACGGGCTTGCCCTGAGAACTCAAAGCAAAGAAACAAATAACTGCTGAGACTGCCTGAACCCTTTAGTTCTGTCCAAATAATAACGCAACTGCCTGTGTACATCTAAAGTGTGCAAAATCTTTTCCCCTTTATTTTGGGGATTTGCATAAAAGGTAGGCAAATGAATAGTTTGGTTTAAAGCCACACTAGAAACCACTTTAGGCATAAAGGAAGGATTAGTGCGTAAAGATACCCTATCCTTATGGAAAATTAAGAAAGGCTCAACTGCCATAAGGGCCTGCAACTCAGAAACCCTTCTTGCAGAGGTAATAGCCAACAAAAAGCAGTCTTCCATGATAAAATTCAGCAGTAGCTGCAGGCTCAAAAGGTTGTAGAGTGAGTTTCTCCAACACAAAATTGAGATCCCAAGCAGGAGTAGGAGCTCTTCGTGGGGGTCTTATATTCTTTGCCCTCTAAGAAATTGCTTGAACAAAGGATTAGAAAACAATGGTGGGTCACAATCATAGTGAGCTGAAATTGCTGCAGCATGAACCTTAATAGAAGAGAAGGACAAACCTTTGTCCAGTAACTCAGTAAGATATTGAAGAGCCACACTTAAATTAGGCCCAGAAACATCAAAATCCTTTGCTGCACTCCAAAACAAAAATCTCTTCCATTTGTCTGCGTACACTTTCCTTGTACTAGGCCTTCTGGCCTCCAAAATAACATTCAAATCTTGTTGTGGAAGTGGAGGCCCACTATGGTTCAAAACAGAATATGCCAGGCTGTTAGGTGCAGAGAGTGAAGCTTGACATTGAGCAAATGACTGTCCTCCTGAGACAACAGGTGTGGAATCAAAGGCAAAGGCCATGGAGGCTTCCAGGCTCCTCAGTAATGGGTACCAATGCTGTCGAGGCCAATCTGGAGCTATCAAAATCATCCTTGGCTTGTCTTGTCTGGCCTTTAGTAGTACCTTTGGGAGGGCATACACATGAAGATTGCTCCAATTGAAAGAAAGAGCATCCACTTTCCAAGCTGTGGGATGAAACCTTTTGTGCAAAACTTTGGCAGCTGGTGGTTTAGTGGGGAAGCAAACAGATCTATGTCTGGAGTTCCCATGACACTGTCAATTTCGAAATACATGAGGATCCAATTTCCACTCGTGGGGATCCATAATTTGTCTGCTCAACACATCTGCTAAGGAGTTCTGTGCTCGGCAGAAACCTTGCCTGAAGATTTAGCTGTAAACTGAGAGCAGTCTCCCACAAAATCATTGCTTGCCTGCATAGAGGATAAGAATGTGTTCCGCCTTGCTTGTTGATGTACCACATGACAGTTGTGTTGTCTGTTAGAATCAACACCTGCCCTGGAAGAAGTAAATCCTTGAAGGCTATTAATGCAAACTGGACTGCTAACATCTCTTTCAAGTTGATATGTAGATGTTGTAGTCTGGCAGGCCACTTGTCTTGTATCCACTTTCCATTCAGATGAGCTCCCCAAGCTTTGTCTGAGGCATCTGTCGTTAGAATCTGACTCGCCTCTGGCGGGTCACAGAGAGTCCCTTGTTTAGGTGACATTCCTGAGCCCACCACAAAAACTCCTTTTGAATGCAAGGTATTATTTGAATGACAGTGTCCAAATCCTGGCAGTGCTGTGTCCATACATTTTGAGATACCATTGTAGCTTCCTCATATGCAGTTTGGCATTGGGAAGCACCAGAATACAAGATGCCATGAACCCTAAGGCTTGAAGGACTGTCCTTGCAGTCAGCCCGGACTGATGAGACAACTGATGAAAGTAAAGGAAAGATTCTTTTGTTTGTCCGGGGTCAAAAGGCCATCTGGGATGCTGTATTCAGTCTCACACCCAGAAAGCACATGTCTTGAGAGGGTACTAGACTGGACTTTATTATTTCGTCACAGAATACCCCAGGCATCTTAGCACTGCTATCACATAATCCAAATGCTGAAGAAGCTCGTCCCTTTCTTGAGCCAGAATCAGGCAATCGTCCAAATAGGGATAAATCTGTATTCCTTTTAACCTGAGGAAAGCTATCACTGGAGCCAGAACCTTCGTGAACACTCTGGGCGCAGTAGATAAGCCAAAGGGCAATGCAGAGAACTGATAATGAGAAGTCCCAGGCAGATACTTCCTGCAACTGAGTCTGATAGGAACATGAAGGTAAGCCTCCTTGAGATCTAAAGTTACCATCCAATGATCTTTGCCCAGCAGAGGTAAAAGCTGCTGTAACGTCAACATTTTGAACTTGGGAATGTCCAGATAAGTGTTGAGGATAGATAAGTCCAAAATTGGTCTCCACGTGTTCCTTTTCTTTGGTACTAGGAACAGGCGAGAATAAAATCCTAGGCCCACTTCTGGCATAGGGACCGGCTGAATGGCCCCTATTTGGAGTAACAGAGAAATTTGCTTGTGAGCCTCTATTCTTTGTGGAGGAGGAACGTCTGGCATGCCTTTGAAAGGAGGCAAGGTATGGAAATAAAACCTGTAACCGTGGTGTATGATATCCAATACCCATCTGTCCTGGGTAATTAAACTCCAATTTTCTTTGAAAAGTGCCAACCTTCCTCCCAAAGGTGCTGCCAGACGAGAAGGCTCTGGCAGCTGAAAAGGTAGGTCATTGGGTCTGTTAAAGGACTGACCCCTGCCCTCACCTGAAGACTGTGCAGGAGAACTCCTGTTCTAGGCCTGAAAGAGCCCTGAGCTCTGCCCCTACCACGCCTAGATCTACCCCTAGACTGGGAATCATAAGAAGGATACATCCACCCCTTAGTAGGCCAATTTCTACTAAACTTTGGAGGCTGAACCTGCAAAAAATCTTTAACAGTCTGCATAGACTTAGCCTTGTCTTCCATTTTCTTTAAGACTGTTTCAACAGGAGAACCAAACAACACATCAGATTGTAAAGGAGCATCCAAAATCCGTGATTTAACATGGTCAGATAAATTCTGATCCCTCAGCCAGGCGTGCCTGCGAAGAACTGACCCAGTGGCAGCCACCTCCCTACGCAGGCCTGTACAGCATCAAAACCACATTGCAAAGAATGCTTACCCACCTGTTCAGAAACATGTACTAAATCTTGCAACTCTTTACAAAATAATACCTTCCAGAGCATCAACCTTAGACTTCAATTGTGAAAGGAGATAGTTTTGGTATTTTAACATGTGAAACTGGCAATTCAAAGCCCTCATAGCTAGAGTGGAAGAAGTATAAACTTTCTTTCCCCATCTATCCAAAGCCTTGGCCTCTTTGTCTGAAGGAACCGGATTCTTGACAACAGAAGCCTTAACACCTTTAGGCCCCTGACTAACAGTTTCTGGGTCTGCCCTAGGACTCTTAAAAGATACGTATGAGCTTCAGGCACCCTGTAATATCTATCCGGTTTAACAGGAGCAGGAGGCAAAGAATCAGGATTAAGAGAAGCCTCTGCAAAACATCTTCCACCACATCTAAAACAGAGGTATAGCCAAGGCCTATGCTGGGGGTAAAACAAAAAATTCTCTAAGCCTTTTCCTGGAATCCTGAGAGAGTCCTGACCTTCCCACTTAAAATGCTCCCTCATAGAATGAAGAGTTTCTGAAAAGAAAAATCCTCAGGAGGAGAAGCAGAAGGAGTAGAATCATCCACATCAGAGTTAGAATAAGGAGAATACTCCTGCAAGTCTTCAGCCGAAGACTCTGAAACATCTGAAGCCTGCTCAAAACTCCCTGGCTCAGGCTCCACCCTAGGTCTCTTATCAGGAGGGGCAAAGAACCCTAATCAAAGAAATCAAATCTTCTGCCATTTTAAGCATATGCTTCTTGGGCACAGTTCCAGAAGAACTAGGGGTGACACCAACTGAAGCTGAACCTGGCCTGCCACTGGGAGAAGCCTTGGAAACAGAAGGAGAGGGCCTAGCCACCCTAGGAAGGGAGGGAGTATAGTAACCTGAGAGCCCCTTCAGCCTTACCTGCCTCCTGAGAGGCCACATCTTGCAATAACAAAGTCTCTCCTGGGAACCCAAAGAAACCTCGGTGGAGCCTCTTCTAACCTAGGCATCCGGGCATTTTATAATGCACCGCTTCCCAAAGACTAACCTGGCACAATCCAACCTCCTTATTGAATCTAGCACAAGTGCAATTATTGACTTTTTCTGACATCCGGTAAATCACTGAGGCAAGAAAGCCAACTTTGAACTCGGTCTGAAATCTGCACTTGCAATGCTGCTTCTGCATGACTGAGGATATATTTGTACCCTGGCGCCCTGATGTCAGTCAAATGAGCCTTATACTTTGATATTCGGGCCGACCGAGGACAGCGGACTACCCAAGTGTAAGGACTGCAGCAATGTGAGATGAAGAACATCAATATATGTGATGCATAATGTTTGTAAATGTGAACTTATTGATATGGTTTGATTACCTTTATATAAATGTAAGTTTGCCTATGCTACAAGTGATAATTCAATAAAGATGTTTTAAAAACAAAGACTGAGCTGTCATGGTTTTGATTCCCTTAGCCTCCATTTGCCTGAAGATTGACTCCTTGCAAGTCGTTTAACCAGCCAGTGCTCTGGAAAAACTGAGAGATACCATTCAACTGTACAGATTTTCGCAGAATGTCCAGATTTTTGCCTCATATTTTTGGCCCATTTTTTATAAAATTGTGGTTTCCAGACAAATTAGTGTCAACGCATTAAAGATTGAAGGTAGAAAATAATGACAAACATTTGAGTTTCAGACTTCATACCTTTCAGAAAATTCATGCTAATGCAAAACCTGTTGTTCTATCAACGTTCTAAGCCTGTAACAGCAATATTTAAAAATTGTCAATAATTTTGGACCTTTGTCACACTTTTATTTATGGCTTTTGTGACAATAGGAGGTATTGCCAGCCATGCCAGGGAGAAGTAGGGCAGTAGGTGTAAGACTTGTGCCAGCACAGGTAGCTGAAAATTTATAAATAATTATATGTCATCAGTATATCAACCTGATCTGTACAGATGCTTGTGCTGAAAATGTATTTGTGAGCTCTGCTTGTGTTAACTATGTTAAAATGTATTAAAAGTGCACCCTGCTGAAATGAAGAGAAATGTGCATGTATTATGGTAACTGAATCAAATGTATATGTTTCAATAGAGGTCAATGGCACATCAATAGTTAACTAACTGACTTATTTTAAGAAGAATGTGAGAAATGTAAATGAGCTGTTAAATCATTAAATGGCATGCCACAGTGCTGAGTAGGACTGGAGCTGGTAGGTCTGGGAGCAGCCATTAAAGCTTTTGTAAAGAAGGAGGGTGTTGTAAATATTTCAGGCATTGCCTTAAACGCTCTAAATGTGTATTGTAGCAGTCTGCTAAAGTCCTGTCTCAAACTTCAAAAGGAGATATTGTGGAGAACCTACAGTGAGGTGACCAGATGAAGTCATTCTGCAAATCATCTTGGATATTATATTTTACAGGGAGTAATCTCAGAATATAGAGTATTCTGTTTGGGGCCTGACTAGAAAGGCTGCTCACATACTTGCCCAAGTAAGTACGTAAGTAACTTAACTAGAGAACAGTAAAAGTGTTTTGGATTCAGTCAGGAATATAGTGAAGCTTAGTTTAGATATTATTTTTCTTTGTTTGTATGAGTCTGTCCCTCAATGTTCTTTTCAATATTTCCTGTGATTTGAACTCTGTGGTATACTGTGAATATATATTCAGTATTTTCATGTTCTTTTATTATTTATTATTAAATATATTTAATACTTTTATCATGACTGTTTTTTGTAGAGTACTAACCTTTGAGAGTACTTATATTTATTTGGTGACACTGTGTGGGCCACTCCGGAAGGCCTAGCCACTTGGTGATCTACTACCAGTTGTATTAGTATTAATAGTGCACATTATAATTGGACATTATTTGTTAAGGGCCTTAGAGTAGCTGATTGTGGAGTGTCTGGTGGGAGTGAATCTACCTTATACAGGCTCCTTGATTACTGGACCAGCATGGGGACAACAAACAGTGGTACATATAATGGCAGCAGTGATGGGCATCACATATTAATTGGTTGGCAGTGGGGGTTCATCACATGCTCACATACTGTTGTGCAGTGGTGTTGATATTGAATTCCTGTAGCCTGTAAGCAGTGGTCACTAAAGAAGGTGTTTGTACTCTCAAGCAGTTACATGGTAGACATTCAGAGTTTAATATCGACAATAGTTTTATTTATTTACTTTTGGTTAGCTTAGTTACTCAGGGACAGCATGCAAGGATGTCAGCAGAGGATTATGCCAAGCTGACAAGGAACTAGTTGGCTGAGACGTGCCAAGCCAAAGGACTGGGGCATGCCAACCTGATTAAAGGGAAAATTATTGCAGCCTTTATCACAGCTACAGCACAGACCAACAACCAGGAGGATAACCAGTCTGTTGATGGGGACTTGCAGCTCTCAGAAACAGGACAGTTCAACTTTTCCTCAGAGGACTTAAAAATCCATCTGGACCTAAAGAGACTTGAACTGGAGGCCAAATGGTTGGAATTAGAATCAGCAGAGTGAATGCGGCATTTGGAGGCTGAAGAAAAGGAGAGACTGAGGTGCCTGGAAACCGAAGGAAATGAGAAGCAGAGGCAACAAGAAAAGGAAATGCTGACTCCTCACCAGGGTCATGGAGATAATGGGGAAGGGATTAATGGTGCCCCAGAATCAATAGAGGTCAGTAAATTTCTTCCTCAGTACGAAGAAGGTAATAACTTTGATAGTTTTATTCATATGTTTGAAAGAGCATGCAAACAGTATAATGTTGACTGACGGCTCTGGGTACAGTTCTTCACCCCTTTACTCCATGGTAGAACTGTAACTGTTGTTTCTAAATTGTCTGATACTGATTGTTTAGATTATGATCAAGTTAAGCACTGTTTATTACAATGTTTTAAGTTAACACCTGAAGCTTACAGAAAAAAAGTTTTGTGAGCATAGACACAAGGCAGATGAAAGTGCATGTAATTATATTGCTGAACTAAGCACTTATTTTCATAGGTGAGTGAGTAGGTGTCAGGCAACCACTTTTGACAAGCTAGCAGACCTTTTGATGAAGGAACAAGCCCTTAGCACTTTGTCTGAAGACATGAGAATCTGGTTGACAGACAGGGAATGCAACTCTACAGATGAGTTTGGGAAAAAAGGAAACCTATACCTAGCAAGCAGAGTATCACTACAGAGGAAAGGTATGGCCAGTGCTGCATATGAATTTAAGGGAACCCATGGTGGGCAGCCTAAATTGCCCCAACAATATCCACCAGTAACAGGGGAAGCCACTTGTTCAGGAACATGGCCAGGATCAAGGGTTAAATATTTTAAATGTAACCAGTGGAGCCAAGTAGCATATAGATGTCCATGGAGGCAAGGTAGAGAACACAAGGTGGGGGAACCAGCAAGTGGGAATAACAGAATGCCAGTGGTAAGTTGTCTGGAAATAACAGGAGTACCAAACTATCAGCAGAGTTTATAGCTGATCTTGGTAGATGGAAAACAGGCCAATGTCAAAAGAGACACAGCCTCTGATATAACCATTGTGAAGCCTGCAGTGCTAAAACAGGAGCAGTACTTGCTTGAGCAGTCCTCTGCAGTCAGACCTTTAGGAAGAATGCCATTTCAAATGCCTTTGGCCACGGTTCACCTTGACTGGAAAGGTGGAAAAGGAAGCAAGCAAGTAGGTGTGTTTGAGGATATCCCTGCGGATATCTTGATAGGGAATGATTCTGATAATGAAGTACTTTGTGTGCATGCAGTGACATGCAGTCAGGCTTGGAGACAGGCATATGGGTCTGGTAGTCTGGGGGGGGGGGGGACCCAGACAGACCATACACCTAATGACAGGACTGGTGATGTGACTACTTCAGCGAGGGAGCTACCCTGTAGCAGTGAGACTGAATGTGAGAGACAGCTGCTGGTGGGTACTGACGTTCCTTTGGACAGTGACTGCAAGATCAGAGGTGAGTAGTAGTACCCAGGCTGACACTGAGGCACCGATGTCAAAGGATACCATACTTCCTGTGGAAAGGGAGCTGGGATGGGTTACAAAGGGAGAGTTGAGACAGGCTCAGCTCTCAGACCCTACATTACAAGGCTTGAGGTAGGTAGCTAGGGAGCACCTGATTCTCAGGGAAAAGGGGAATCTGTATACTGGAACAACGGGTTACTGTACAGACAGTGGACCCCTGAGGGAGTGCTGGAAGGTGATCTAATACAGCAGTTAGTAGTTCCCAGGGCCTATCATCTGGCAATTCTAACCATAGCCCATGACATTCCCTTTGCAGGTCATATGGACATAAAGTGTACCAAGAGAAGTATTATGCAGAACTTTTATTAGCCCGGTATTTCCAGGGTGTAACCAGGTACTGCAGGACCTGTGAGCAGTGCTAAAAAGTAGGCAAGGCAGGAGACAAGGTCAAAGCTCCTTTGGTGCCTTTGCCTATGATAAAGGTGTCATTTCAGAGGGTAGCTATGGATATTGTGGGGCCTCTGAGCAAACCACATTTCTCAGGGAAGAAGTATATGCTAGTGGTAGTAGACTATGCTACCAGATACCCTGAGGCAGTGGCTCAATCCTCCCTTGAAGGAGAGAAGCTGGCAAATGCTTTGCTAGAGATTTTCAGCAGGGTAGGTTTCCCAAGAGAAATACTGACTGACAGAGGTGCCAGTTTCATGTCAGACCTGCTGGCTTGTGTTTGGGAGTGCTCTGGGGTGAAATACCTAAAGACCACCCCCTATCACTCCCAGGCTAATGGACCTGCGGATAGGTTAAACTCTGCACTAAAGACCATGCTTCAGGCATTTGCAGACCAGTTTAAAAGAGAGTGGGACAAATATTAACCCTATCTGTTGTTTGCTCACAGAGAGGTACCCCAGGAATCCACAGGTTTTTCATCCTTTGAGTTTCTGTATGGGCATAGGGTGAGGGTACCTCTAGATTTGTTTCGTAATGAGTGGAAGGGTGAGTGCGAATCCCACAAAGAGTCTGTTGCGGCATATGGCGTAAACCTCAAGACAAGGCTTAGGGAGCTCATGGGTTCTACATTATGCATAAACACAGTGATTGTGGATACATAATATGGCCTCTTCTACAGCCTCTCTGCCTAACACATACTACAGGAAGTCATGCATTTTCTAAACACCATACACCTTTAGATCTTTATTGAGTCAAACCTAAACTAAAACCAATAGCTTTCAACTAACAAGTCACCAACTGCTAGAAAAACATTAAGAATATATTCGGAAACTCTGACCTCCCCCCATTCAAAATCTGAAAGCTGATCTCAGAAAGCATGGGCAAGAGTCTTTTCCTGCTAAAGAAACAAGACTGCTTCCATAAATTATCCAGTATGTTTAAGGAGCAGTTCTTGCTGAATTAATGCAACTGACTACTCATTATTTTCTTTTTTTTTTTCTCATATTTTTTTATTGATTTTCAAGAGTATAATTACAATTTTTAACAAGAAAAAACAACGTAATATCAAATTTTTACAAAAACTATATACAAAGTCCAAAATAGATACCAAATCTTCAATAACATTACATTTTGTCTAATAGTTTTTTAAGCTTTATCCAGGCAATTTGTTTATGAGTCATATTTGAGGAGTGTAGCATAGCTGTTTGTAATTCCCTACAACAAATAATCTTAGTAAAAGATATAAATTCCTTAAATGAGAGGTTATTTTTACATTTCCAATTTCTAGTAATAGTTTTTCTTGCTATAGCAAGTAGAGTCCAAAGGAGGTTCATTTGATTCAGTGGAACATACCTTGGCATTGGTGCATTAAAAAGTATCATATAATCAGAGATCTCGCATCAGTCCGACCACAAAGCTTTAATAAAATTTTTAAACTCCATCCAAAATGTGGTTATTGTTCTGCATTCTAAAAACATATGTGCCCAGTCGGCATCTATTAGCTCTCCAACATCTATTAAAATCTTTCTTGCTTATTCTAGAGGCTTTTTTTGGTGTAATAAAACTTCTATGAATGAATTTCCATGTAAATATTTTCCAATATGTGGAAGAAGAGGTATGGTAAACAGATCTGAGAATTAAAGTTTTATCATTTATATGTATTTGGGAGTTGTTGAAATTGTTGATATATTTCCATAAATTGTGGTCTAATATTATTAGATCTGATCTAAGAATGTTGTAAAATCTTGACAATGAGATACCATTATTATAGCCTATATTGGTGAAGTCAAAGAGGATGGATAATTTTTTGGGGAGGTCTGTTATAGCAGGAAAATGATGTCTTTTAAATTCCATTAAAATAAATTCTCTGAAGATTTGAACATTTAACCAGTTATTTTGGTAGATATTATACCTGGCTAAAAGGTAGGTAGTATCATGAATATTATTGGTTCCTAAAAACTGATGCCAGAATAATAACCCATTTTCTTCCATAGTTTTTATTTTCATCATGTTAAAGGAATCAAAGCATTCCTTGGTTAAGATTATTGGAAACATTAGAATGGACAAATTGTTGTTCAAAAGGTTCTTATTCATTACTTTTTTAAAATTTTGCAAGATATATTTAATTATAGGAATAAGATGTGATTTTTCCTGCTCATTGTTGAAGAAGAATTCTTTAATAACTATAAATAGCTTAATATTTTCAGAACAATATACGTTTTTGAAAAACTTGTCAAAATTACTTAATAGTATTGTTTTGTGTAAATTTTTCCAATTTGAATGGTATTTTGGACTTAACCACAGACTTGTTATATTAAGAATAATGGCATCAGCATAAAGCTCAAAAATCGGAAAAGCAATCCCTCCTTCAATCCAGCTTTTATAGTGCCAATCATATTTAATCCTTGGTTTTTGAGGATACCATAGAAATGTAATTAATATAGTGTTTATGTGTTTAAGTTGTTTTCTAGAAGGAGGAGCCAATAATGTTTGAAGATAAAAAAGAATTTTTGGTAATAGAATCATTTTTATCAGAGATAATCTTTCTTCTATAGTAAAGAACATTTTCTTCCCTCTATTAATGCATTCTGTGATTTTATTTAATAAAATTTTATAATTTATATTTATAGTGTCCTTCCATTTAGACAGAATATGAACCCCTAGATATTTCAATTTATCATTGGTCCAGTTAAAGTTATTGTAATTAGATAGAGTGTTATTCAATTTTTATTGATGAGAATAGTTTCTGTTTTGTTTTGGTTAAATCTAAGGTTTGAGATTTCCTCAAAGAGTTTTAATGATCTGATAATGTGATCAATAGATGAATCAATATTTCCAATAGTTAATAAGATATCATCTGCAAAGAGTAAAATTTTAGAAGAATAGTTCTCATTAACATCAAAACTTTTTATGTTTATATTGTTTCTTATAAAAATAGCAAATGGTTCTATTGCTAATGCAAATAGTAGTGGGGATAAAGGGCAACCTTGTCTAGTGCCTTTTAGAATTTGAAGTGGGCCAGATAAAAAGTGCCAATTTTAATATACGCTATAGAACCTTCATATAATTTTTTTAACAAGTTTAAGATTTCTGAGGAGAAATTATATTCTTTTAATACCATAAATAAGTATGTCCAGTTAATAGAATCAAATGCTTTATCTAGATCTAGACTGATGAGTGATAATTCTTTTTTTTTTATTTGCAAAATCTATTAAAGTTAAAAGTCTAATAGTATTATCCTGAACTTTTCTGTTCAGTATAAAACCTGTTTGATCATTGTTTATTAAAGTCGGCATCATTTGATTTAATCTGTTTGCTAAAATAGACGTAAATATTTTATAATCTATATTTAATAGGGAAATAGGATGATATGATGAAACAAATTTGGAGTCCTTATCTTGCTTTAGAATGGGAGAAATTAGCGAATATTTCCAAGAAGGACAAAGTTTGTCACTTATTCGAACTTCCTCAAGTGCTTTCATTAATATCTTCAAAGCGGAATCAGGGAAAATTTTATATAATTCACCTATTATGCCATCAAGACCAGGGGCTTTATTATTTTTAAGATTTTGTATTCTTTCTTTAACTTCTATTAATGATATTGATTTAAGTAATCTATTATTTTGTTCTTTAGAAAGTTTATTATTTATATTGTTTTTAGAAATTCTATTTTTGAACTATTATTAGTAAAGTTTAAGTTTGCTTTATTCATTGTTTCATGATATGAACGAAAAATCTCTAAAATATCTTTTAGATCTGAAGAAGGTTTTGAATTGTGTTTAGATGTGTCTAATATTTCAATTATGTGTTTACTCTTGTGAAAACTTTTCGTTTTGGCTGCTAATCTATGCATATGTTTTGGATTAGATGAATAAGATTGTAATTTTAACCTCTCTAAATTAATTGCTACTTTATGACTAAGAATTTCTAAATATTCGAGATTTAGTTGTTTTAATTCCAGATTTGAGACCAATTCTTTGGGGTGTAAGTTCTTTTTTAAAGTGTCAATTTTCAATTGTAGATTTAATAATTCTTTGTCCCATTCTTTCCTTTTATGTAAATACCAGGTTTTTATTTTCCCATATAGATAAGATTTTAAACAGTCCCAAATAAACACTTTATTTGTGTTATTATTATTATTATTAAGTTCAATATAATAGTTTACTTCCTTTATAAACCATTCTTTGAATCCTTTTATCTTAATAATATGGGCTGGTAGTCTCTGCCAATGAATAAGATCGTTTGGTTTAATTTTAATTTTAAACAGTATGGCATTGTGGTCTGACAGAGGGCATGATGTAATCACTACATCTTGAGTCTTAGTAATAGGCTGTCAGATATAAACACTTTATCAATAGTTGTCTGTGTACCATATCTATAAGAAAAGTGAGTAAAATTGAGAGACCTCTGCTCTTTGATCATCTATATGTCTTTTAGGTTATATAATGAGACAAAATCTATCAATTTTTTGGCTGATGCAGGTCTACTCATTATTTTCTGATGTGTACAGTGGAAATGACCACAAAGTATAAATGAATGCGTGAAGTAATCCACTGCTGTCAGAAAACCACTGTGGTAACCATTTGAAAAGTTGGGACCTGCTAGAGCAAATCTTATCACAGGGACTGAATGGCCAAAAAAATGGGCTTACATATATGAATTCCAAAATGGCCATTTCCTGGGAAATCCACTACTGTCAGAAAACCACTGTGGCAACCAGTTGAAAAGTTGGGACCTGCTAGAGCAAGTCTCAACATGGCGACTGAATGGCCCAAAAATGGACTTACATATATGAAGTCCGAGATGGCCATTTCCTGAGATATTCCATTTTCTTTATTTTCTCCAAGGTATGGTTATCTCAGAGTTTGTATATATAAGTTTGGGGGCTATGAGGTGCTGCAAGAGGCTTTCCCCCTGCAAAAAAGTTGTTTAAAAGAGAAGACCGTTGTTTGAGATTTACTTTTCTCCTGAGTTTTCAATCTTTTTTTTGGTCTGTGGCACTTCACTGTAAGAGTACCAACATTTCAATAGCGAAACAACTACTTTCCAATCATACACCTTTATTTTTAGATTAACTTATGCCGATTTATTCAGCAGTCACCTATACTACACAATCACAGTTAGGTATATTTTCAAAAGAAATGCCACGGGTGCGTCCAATGTAATCAGTTGGTCAACAGCTAATAAATGAAGTAATATAACAAGTCTGTAAATTTGGAAGAGTCTTTAGCAATGAAAATGTCTGCAATGTGACGCTATCATACATATCCACAGAAAGTGATATTGCAAACAGTTCTTTCAAGTGGGGGAGCCTGCAAGAATTTTTGCAGGGGGTTGCAAACCCAGAGCCCCCCCTCCCCCAACAACACAGCTATTCCAGTGTCCCATTACTTGGCTATATCTCCCCAGTTGCCATAAACACTGTTCAAAACTCTCAGTGTTCATACTGTTTTATTCTTTACTTCTACAATGATTACAGATATTTGGATTTAATTTACAAATTTATTTCATATTTTATAGCACAAACACTGATAAACATTTGCTAAACAAAGCAATAGTTTTACAATGAAAGCAGACTTAGCAGTAACGCTTCTCTACCTTTGAAACTCACATTCACTGAAACAGGATTGAAACCCACGTTCAAAGAAAATGCATCTGGCCAGTGGCATGTTAAGTTTATCTATGGGCTGTTTATAAATCACAGGCCCCTTGCAAACATACTTAGGACCATGCAAACATATGTGTGTTCTTTGATTCACCTTCCTGATTGTATTAAATTATATTCCTTGTATAATACAGCATACTTGTTAGACTGTGTTTTAAATTTATTGTTTTGAACATTTTTTATAGTAAGCAATGAAATAAAATGTATGAACCAACAATGACAAAACTGCTCAAAATCAGAACATTTCCATCAAAAAAGTCTACTCAAACTTCTGTCATTACAATCCACCAATATCAGTAAATATGTACAATCTCTGCAGAAGTAAAAGTCATTTAAATAATTACACATTAAAGAGATCTGTAACTAATGAAGAGGTTGCTTCTATCAAATAATTTTATACTTCATTGTTTTATCTATAAATAAAGTGCCTGTTGCCCTTGAATAAATTGCCTATGCTACATTAAAAAATGATAAGATAGTAATATTGCAATTGGGATAGGATAGCAGACTTAAAACAGGTTCATAGTTACTAGGTATCTCGTCCAAAGCAGGACATTCTCAGGACTGCAGCATCCACCCCGTTTAAAGTACAACACAGTACAGTACAGTATCTGCAATCCATCTACATATTGTGGGAGTAGAACCCACAGCCTTCTGCATCACAAGCAAGTATACTACCATGTTGTGCTATTAACAATACAAACAGACTTGGTATAATACAAACAGACTTTGTATAAGCAGCATTAAACTTCTGTTCCTCTGAAACTCTCAGCTCCTTGTAAAATCCACTTGAGACTCAACTATATCTCTCAACTTTGCAGCACAAGAAATCTGGACAAAAACAACATTTATTGGGGGGGGGGGCAAAGGCCCAAAACCAAGGCCATATTTTAAACATTGCTTGCATAATCTTAGAAAGTTGTTAGAATAAAATGTTTTGTGTTATGATGCGTTTCCTGAAAGAGACTGAAACTTAAATGACTATCATTATTTAATGAATTCAGTTCTCACCGATTTAGAGGAATGGACCAAAAATATGAGCCAAACATTATAGACATTCTGTGAAAAAACTGGACAGTAGAGAGCTATGGACTCAACTCCTTGACTCACAAACAAGTGGTGGTATGGTAGAGAATTCAGGCTCTTACTCCTTGTACCTATGGTACAGAGATTGAGCCTGGGTAACACTAACCACAAGTTTGAGGTATACCTAACTGGGGCATTTTACACACACACACACACACACACACGCACACACACACACACAGACACACACACACACACACACACACACTAAATATCCCTTACTTGATGTCTGCATTAAACACTTACCTAAATTCGCTTACTTGACACTGCAAATCAACAAATGTAATCGTCCATGAAACTGATGTGAAGAAGCAATTTCAAATAGCATCTGTGTGACCGGTCCCTCATGTGATCAGCAAATTTAATTGTCCATGAACTGATGTGAAGAAGCAAAAGCAATTTCAAATAGCGCAGGTGGACAGGAAGAACAGGACATTTGCACGCACAGAAGTGATGCGACCAAACCAGCAAGCTACAGGACTGTTCTTAAAGAAGAACGCCCTTAAAAAGTGTTTTTTTTTTTTTTTGCAATTAAGAGAAAATTAATCTCCCAGCCAGCCCATTCCAGAGGGGTGCAAGTGTACCCTCTTGCACCTGCCTGCAGGCACCCTTGTTTTCAGGTATATGGATCAACATAGCTAGAGAGAACAATCCAAGTATTACCTTTCCTGACAGCAGTTGCTATTAACCCTGCATAAGACAATAAGATTCCTGAGCATCTAAGTGTCAATACTACTCCAAGGCAGGGCTGACTATTGAGGGATAGTGTAAAAATTTGTGTCTACTGCTTCTACTCTTATCAGATCATGCTGTAAAACCAACTTAATTTGTTAACCACCTATTTCTACTTAATGCTCGTTCTCCCTCATGGTACCACTACTTACTAATTTCAACCCAAATGTCAGTTTTTGTCTTCTCTTGTTTTTCTTTGTATTTCTGTCTGCCACAACCTTATACAAATGTACATGTAATCTCTTATTTTCTCCTCTTCCTGGAGACAGAAATTGTACAAGGTTAGCATTAATCATCTGTTACACCTAATTATGTATGCAAAAAAAAAAAAAAAAAAAAAAAAAATATATATATATATATATATATATATATATATATATATATATATACACACACACACACACACACACACACATATATACTCAAGATGAAAATATTATATACACTGTAGAAAATGAAAATATACTGCACATTTCCTGTGTATGTGAATATTGGAGCTTTTCTTCCCGGGCCTCTGCTGAAAAAGGGTATCAATCTCAGTCAGACATTCCCAGTCAACAAAGATAAATAAATACGTTAATTAACTAACACATGTTGGTTTAACTGGGCTGTCACTGCACACATACTGTTAATACATATCTTTTAGTTATAAGAAATTGATTACTCCTTTGTAAATGTTACAAGAATGTGCACGCATGTGTGTGTGTAAATTAAAATGTACTACACTATGCTATTTATTATCTATACATCCTCATCATTATCATCATCATCAACCCCCCCTTTTCCCATTTTCTACATGGGGTCAGACTGTTGCCACGTTTCTTGATTCAATGCCACTCTCCAACCTTTTTGAACAGTCATGACTGTCACAGGTCTTCTCTCTCACAATTCATTCATCTCTTTGCTGGATGCCCTTGTTTCCTCTTGCTTACTTCATATCTGCCCCAAATCTTCTTCACTAGATTGTTTTCTGCTTTTCAGCATATGTGCTCAATGACTGTAATCTGTTCTCTTTGACCTTCTCTGCAACTGAATCTACTTTGGCTTCTGCTCTTATCTGTCATCTG